>NC_089859.1:17613803-17798803 GCF_036373705.1 Amia ocellicauda
GTGCAGGTTCCTGTGTGTGTGTTTATTTGTGCAGGTTCCTGTGTGTGTGTGTGTGTGTGAGTGTGTTTGTGTGTGTGTGTGTGTGTGTTTATTTGTACAGGTTCCTGTGTGTGTGTGTGTGTGTGTGTGAGTGTGAGTGTGTGTGTGTGTGTATATTTGTGCAGGTTCCTGTGTGAGTGTGAGTGTGTGTGTTTATTTGTGCAGGTTCCTGTGTGTGTGTGTGTGTTTATTTGTGCAGGTTCCTGTGTGTGTGTGTGTTTATTTGTGCAGGTTCCTGTGTGTGTGTGTGTGTGTGTGTGTGTTTATTTGTGCAGGTTCCTGTGTGTGTGTGTTTATTTGTGCAGGTTCCTGTGTGTGTGTGTGTGTGTGTGTGTGTGTGTGTGTGTGTGTGTGTGTTTATTTGTGCAGGTTCCTGTGTGTGTGTGTTTATTTGTGCAGGTTCCTGTGTGTGTGTGTGTGTGTGTGTGTGTGTGTGTGTGTGTGTGTGTGTTTATTTGTGCAGGTTCCTGTGTGTGTGTGAGTGTGTTTGTGTGTGTGTTTGTGCAGGTTCCTGTGTGTGTGTGTGTGTGTGTGTGTTTATTTGTGCAGGTTCCTGTGTGTGTGTGAGTGTGTTTGTGTGTGTGTTTGTGCAGGTTCCTGTGTGTGTGTGTGTGTGTGTGTGTGTTTATTTGTGCAGGTTCCTGTGTGTGTGTGTGTGTGTGTGTGTGTGTGTGTGTGTGTGTGTGTGTGTTTATTTGTGCAGGTTCCTGTGTGTGTGTGTGTGTGTTTATTTGTGCAGGTTCCTGTGTGTGTGTGTGTGTTTATTTGTGCAGGTTCCTGAGTGTGTGTGTGTGTGTGTTTATTTGTGCAGGTTCCTGTGTGTGTGTGTGTGTGTGTGTGTGTGTGTGTGTTTATTTGTGCAGGTTCCTGTGTGTGTGTGTGTGTGTGTGTGTGTGTTTATTTGTGCAGGTTCCTGTGTGTGTGTGTGTGTGTGTGTGTTTATTTGTGCAGGTTCCTGTGTGTGTGTGTGTGTGTGTTTATTTGTGCAGGTTCCTGTGTGTGTGTGTGTGTGTGTGTGTGTGTGTTTATTTGTGCAGGTTCCTGTGTGTGTGTGTGTTTATTTGTGCAGGTTCCTGTGTGTGTGTGTGTGTGTGTGTGTGTGTGTGTGTGTGTGTGTGTGTTTATTTGTGCAGGTTCCTGTGTGTGTGTGTGTGTGTGTGTGTGTGTGTGTTTATTTGTGCAGGTTCCTGTGTGTGTGTGTGTGTGTTTATTTGTGCAGGTTCCTGTGTGTGTGTGTGTGTGTTTATTTGTGCAGGTTCCTGTGTGTGTGTGTGTGTGTGTTTATTTGTGCAGGTTCCTGTGTGTGTGTGTGTGTGTTTATTTGTGCAGGTTCCTGTGTGTGTGTGTGTGTGTGTGTGTGTTTATTTGTGCAGGTTCCTGTGTGTGTGTGTGTGTGTGTGTGTGTGTGTGTTTATTTGTGCAGGTTCCTGTGTGTGTGTGTGTGTGTGTGTGTTTATTTGTGCAGGTTCCTGTGTGTGTGTGTGTGTGTGTGTGTTTATTTGTGCAGGTTCCTGTGTGTGTGTGTGTGTGTGTGTTTATTTGTGCAGGTTCCTGTGTGTGTGTGTGTGTGTGTGTTTATTTGTGCAGGTTCCTGTGTGTGTGTGTGTGTGTGTGTGTGTGTGTGTGTGTGTGTTTATTTGTGCAGGTTCCTGTGTGTGTGTGTGTGTGTGTGTGTTTATTTGTGCAGGTTCCTGTGTGTGTGTGTGTGTGTGTTTATTTGTGCAGGTTCCTGTGTGTGTGTGTGTGTGTGTGTGTGTGTGTGTGTTTATTTGTGCAGGTTCCTGTGTGTGTGTGTGTGTGTGTTTATTTGTGCAGGTTCCTGTGTGTGTGTGTTTATTTGTGCAGGTTCCTGTGTGTGTGTGTGTGTGTGTTTATTTGTGCAGGTTCCTGTGTGTGTGTGTGTGTGTGTGTGTGTGTTTATTTGTGCAGGTTCCTGTGTGTGTGTGTGTGTGTGTGTGTGTGTGTGTGTTTATTTGTGCAGGTTCCTGTGTGTGTGTGTGTGTGTTTATTTGTGCAGGTTCCTGTGTGTGTGTGTGTGTGTGTGTGTGTGTTTATTTGTGCAGGTTCCTGTGTGTGTGTGTGTGTGTGTGTGTGTGTGTGTGTTTATTTGTGCAGGTTCCTGTGTGTGTGTGTGTGTGTGTTTATTTGTGCAGGTTCCTGTGTGTGTGTGTGTGTGTGTTTATTTGTGCAGGTTCCTGTGTGTGTGTGTGTGTGTGTGTGTTTATTTGTGCAGGTTCCTGTGTGTGTGTGTGTGTGTGTGTGTTTATTTGTGCAGGTTCCTGTGTGTGTGTGTGTGTGTGTGTGTTTATTTGTGCAGGTTCCTGTGTGTGTGTGTGTGTGTGTGTGTGTGTGTTTATTTGTGCAGGTTCCTGTGTGTGTGTGTGTGTGTGTGTGTGTTTATTTGTGCAGGTTCCTGTGTGTGTGTGTGTGTGTGTGTGTGTGTGTTTATTTGTGCAGGTTCCTGTGTGTGTGTGTGTGTGTGTGTGTGTGTGTTTGTGTGTTTATTTGTGCGCGTACTGCACTGCAGAGCTCCTGGATGAGGGCTAGAGATCACTGCTGTACTGTATTGAACGGCTCTATACGGAGATATACGGTTATAGCTGCGGTTTTTCTAAATAAATAAACCTTACATATTTAGATCATCAATCGTGTTTTTTAAGTTAATTTAATGAATTTATTAAGTTCTTAAAATAATAACTTAAAGTGTTAGTGCGATTTTTGTTTGCTGCAAAAAGCTTTCTACTACTCAAGTGCTGCTCCGTCCCCTCTACGCAGCTCTCCCAACGAAACGCGTTTTGAACACGAACGTTGCCAGCTGGTTTTCTGTCCTCCGAGCCGACCGGTAGTGTCAGTGTAGTGAGAGAGAGCGACATGGCTGGCAAGGTGAGAGCAGTCCGGGCAGGAGGGAGGTATCGGCTCGATCCCACGGCCGTCGAAACAAGCTCTTATCCAGCGTACGGTTTCGTGCTAAATCACCGCTGTCGTTCTGCTGACTGACTGACCTCCAGGGATCGCCGGTTACACGCAGGCTCGCACTAGATAACGCTGTTTGAGTTAGTATTTGAACTATAGCCTACATTACTGTTTATTATTATTATTATTATTATTATTATTATTATTATTGTGTAAACACGTTTATTTGTAACTTATTATATTAGCTGCCATATATTTTGCTACGTAAACAATCTCAAAATCTGAATCTTTCGTGATTGTATGATTACTTTTTCCGCTTTCTCGGTGTATAAATGTTACATGTTAACACTTGGTATTTTTTCATTAGTTTCGTAACATTCCGTTTTATATAGCCAAGTAGTAGCCTAATTACAAATATGCCTTTTATTATATGCAAGGAATGAATACAAAAATATGGATGCAAATAAATGCCTGGACCGACGAAACATGGCATTTTGGTTGTTGCTGGTTTAAATTAAAGCATACAACGTTTTGCTTTGTGTGTGTTATTTAAAAAAAAATCTCCTCCTTAGCTCCGGACAGCGGGGGGATTTTTTAAAAATTATTTTAACGTATACAGCATTAGATTGTAATTGAAAAGATGTGCAACGTTTTTGGAGATGAAGATAACTGATATAATCCAATAAGGGAGTTCTGTTAAATTAGGCCCAAACAACACTTTGACCTACTCTAGAATTGCAAATTACGGATTTGTAATGATATAAATAGTAGAAAGTGGCTTCTAACAATAATTCAAAACGCCGTGGGTACAGATTAGTAGTGTGCACTTCGCGGTGGTCAGGTTTGAAGCGGTCCAGCCCTGGGGTCAGGGGTCAGGGGTCAGTGTGTGTTCAGGAACCCAGCAGATACGGACAGGATAGAGATCCCTTTTGCAGCGATGTTGTTTCTTGCGTGCAGTGGCTTTCATATAAACCGTATTAACCGATCAGATGTGTCATTTAGTAAAACAACGACAGCCATTCCGCAGTCTTAACGGCAGATGGTGGTAGAGCCCAATCACAGAAGAGACTGGGCGCCCCCTGCACGAATTCGTGCCGTACATTATTGGAATAAATAGTTATTGATGCATGTCGAGGTGACTCCACTCCAATTCCTGCAATGCAGATGATCATCTGTTAGTCGGTGGTGGTGTTTTATCTGG
This sequence comes from Amia ocellicauda, assembly GCF_036373705.1. Taxonomy (NCBI): domain Eukaryota; kingdom Metazoa; phylum Chordata; class Actinopteri; order Amiiformes; family Amiidae; genus Amia; species Amia ocellicauda. The sequence goes on from NC_089859.1 coordinate 17,617,957, forward strand.
ATGATCGTGATGTTGATGATGATAATTGTTGTTAATGATGCAGGCTGTGGCCCTGGCGGTCCCTGCGGCTCTGGGGCTGGCGTCTCTCCGAGTGTACGCCGGCGGGGAGTCGAGGAGCTCAGAGGGGCTGGTCTACACACAGCAGGTATGGAGGATATTGGGGGGGTAGTTTACAGTGATGTCAGGGGTGGACGATTCTGATCCACCAGGTCTTATGGGACTCCTGCCTTTGTCTTCGGTTTGTTTCAGCTGGGCTTTAAATGTCTTAATTGAGCTTAATTGCTGAAGAGGATCCGTTTGTACAGTTATGTTTACAGGTATGCCCACTAAGAGACCAGCTGGCACAACCAGATATTGCAGGAAAACTTTAGGATCAGAGCTGAGAAATGCTAATTTGAATAATTATATTTATTTGCTGTACTGTTATTGTTCAATAAATCCATCAATTGTTATTTTTTAGTGCCCTTTGTAAATTAATTGACTTGGAGCTGTTTACAACATGAGTGTTGTTATGAACATGTCGATGTATACAAATATTATGATTATTAATTCAAATGTGTTGTGTCTGCAGCTGTCTGTTTACTCTGCACCCGTGCAGAAGCTGCAGTTTGAGGAGGAGAGCCCCGGGCGTCTGCAGACGGGGTTGGGCAGTGTCAGGACAGGGCTGCGGCCCTATGTCCAGACAGTCAAGGTACGGTGTCTGGATATTGCCCTCTGCCCCCTTGCCTGAGCAGTCACTATCCAGGGGTGTCTGTGGGGAAGGCCAAACTGTCCTTTGCCATCTGTCCATGTTAGTGACACGTTGGCATTGAGATTGAGGGCAGAGAGATGCTGGAGGAGCTTTGGGACCATGACAGGTCACCAGGCCATACTGAACAGTGTTGACTCGTGGAGATCTGTGTTCTTTGCTGTGTGATCGTTCCTGGGTTAAGGCCTAGTGGATGACAATATTCCCCATGACATCTGGTTCTCACAATATCAGACGTGCACAGATACAAACCTGATCAGCTGTGAACAGTGGTGCTAAGAATGGGAGGAGCAGTAAAAATTCCTATTCAAGGTCGGTTTTATGTCCTCTTAGCTGGAGGAGGAGACAGGAGGGCCGCTTGTCATTATTTGACTTTTCTGTCTCTCTCTGGCTTGTCCCAGGGTGCCTGTGCTTCAGTCAAGAATGGAGTGATAACTGTTGTTGACTTCGGGCAAGGTGAGCAGGCTGTGAGACAGTGAGTGCGAGTGTTTGTAAAGGCCGATTTATACTTCTGCGTAGGTATGCGTCTCTGCATAGCGACGTAGAGAAGGGGTCTCTGGGTAAGCGTAGCCCGCAGAGGAGCCGACGCGCACTCCTCCAAAATCTCAACAGCGCGTCACATGTCTCTGCGGTCCTATGCGTCAAACCAGCGCTGATTGGTTGAGCAGGAGATTCTGACAGCCACGGCCAAGCGTTCAGTGCTGGGGCGACTGGTGTACGATGTCTGTCTGTAGGCGCTGTAGCAAGTCAGAGAAACGACGCAGTGACATACGAAAGTATTTAAAATGCATCTCTTCATCCACGAAACGCATTTGTCCACATAATGAGTATTTTGTCCCTCGAACTACACATTTCGTTAATATAATTTACATTGTGTGAACATAATTCACATTTTATCCCACAAAATGCCCACGTATTTGGCAATTTTGGACGAAAGGTAAAAGGTACTTTACTTTCTGTGGAATGAACAATTAGCATTCATGATCAAACAGTGACTGATCAAGGCATTGATCCAGAGACCCAGGTTTGCAACATGTTGAAGATTGAATTCCAAAGGCAAGTTAGAAACTTGCTGAGCCGATCAGACGAGCTATATCAAGTGTAAAACTAATACAATAAATAATAATGAATATATGATGTGTAGACAATTACGTTTCACCAATCAACATGATTATAAATCTTTCACAATTACTAATTTGATTACAAAGCCCATATTATTGGCTATATTTATTATATTCAGTAGGCTGTAGCCTATCACATAAACTGCGGGTCTGGCAGTTGGAGAAGAACATATTTATAGATCATTAATTTTGAGGAGTTTTAACAGCTGAAATGCCATATATACATTTAATTCAAATATTTAGTAACATAAGAATGGATATGAAGGATAAATTCACATGCCCAGAGATGTGTGTATGTATGTTCTAGTATTAAGTCTCTAGCCAACTATAGCAAGACAATATAGATCTACACATACAGGAAGCAATTTGTATTTGTGTGTGTGTGTGTGTGCATGTAGTTTCTGTAATAATCAAATAATATGTCATTAACAGTATGTGTTGATTTACATCCATAGAATCTTGGTGCGCCATAGAAAACGGGTTTCAATTTCAGTAGACACGTCAACGTTACGTGCGAGTATGTTGGCAGACACCTATGCGAACGTCTGCGTTTGAGGCCCGCACATGTACGCAGACGCATAAATCAGCCTTAAGTCTGTGTGTATTTGTACTGTATGTTTTTATCTTGGGCTTTGACTTGTGGGGTACCATGTCTTGGTCTATTGTCAGGTTTTAGATACACAGCCCAGATTATCGGACCAAGCAGTAAAGCAACTATTTATCTGTTTTTATTATCTGTTTTTACCTTGAATCTGTCAGTTTATTCCTGACTAAAATTACAAGTGCAATATTAGGCAGCGCCTGCAGTTTGGGATCACATAAGACCCCATTAAACCTGACATGGATCGAGCTGCTGTGTAGTCGAGTTTTAGCTGGTACAAATGTTTGCTGTGGCTGCAGAGTCCTGTGCCTTGTTCCTCATACCTCGTTTAACTAATTCATGCTAATCAGCCAGATTCAGTTAATCTGATCATTTAAGTCAGGCTATCTCTTATGGTACCTTACTCAGCTGGACTTTAAGCTTGTTTTGAGGAACAGATAAAGCCAGACTTCTGTCAAGTTATCCTGAAAGTTACCTGGCTAACTCTGTGGTGTACCTCCACCACTGCTCCTTCCCCTTCTGTCTCCAAACTCAGATTCCTATATGTACCTGAAGGACCCGCCCCCAGGGTTTCTGCCCCGGGTAAGCCTGATTACCGTGTGCGGGCTGACTGGCCTGGTCCTGGCAAGAACAGGTATGTGGACATCTTGTCTGTCAATATTCTTGGTTTCCCCCTTTCGATCCTCCTCAGGTCTCAAAGGGGAACGTGGGAATAAATTTCAAACTGGGAATTCCTGAAAATTAGATTTTTATTTTTATTTTATTTTTAATATGCACAGACCAAATCAAGTGAGTTTTATAATAAATAAAACCCCGGCACGAAATAAAGAAAAATAAAAACCTGAGTCAATAAATGCTCTTTTTATGTAACATTAAAAACAAGCATAAATTAAACGGGTATAGAAACAATATCCCAAAAAAACGCTGATGTCAAACACAGATTACCTTTTAAAACAATAAGGGAATACAGCAGCTGTGTGGTATCTTCTGTACAACAATCTGTTTCATCTGTAGAATACGAGGTAGTATACAGGCAAATAAAGGGTATTCGATGTGGAATAATTAACTTCTGCACAGTACGAAACCACTTCATTACATTTAATTCTGGAAAAAACGAATTAAAACAAAAACTGCTATAAGAGAATGCACCAGAAGTCTTGGAGTTTCTGCATTTTGTTACATTGTATTGTACAATGTAACAAAACACAGAAAAATCAAGCCTTGGTGGTGGATTTTTTTTTCCCCAACACAGATACATTTAAGAGAAATGCTGTTGTTGTGATTTCACCCGTATTAAAAGGGGATAATAGGTATTTTTTGTCTCATTGTGCTGCGTAGCCAATTTATAAGGTGTCTCAGGGCAGAAAAAAATCATTCTGACCCTGAAACAAACACTGGCAATGCAAGACACAGTTTGGTCAGACTGTCAACCTCTTTTAGCAGCTGTCAGCTTTGTGGCTGTAGAGTGTTAAAAAAAAAAAAAAAAAAAAAAAAAAAAATCAGCCTAATCAGCTGCATCCTTTAGATCCGTTCTCCCTGGCTAAATCACCCAGCATGGTCAACTGAAATTGTAGACACTGCCTATCAATCTGTTGTGGCAGTGGAGGGTAATGCGTCATCCGCACGATTGCCACCATAATAAACGCATTGTTTATTTATTTTATTTTTAGAACTCTTCCCCTACTTTGAAGTTTTATTTGACACTTGCAGACAATTAGAATGCAAGCTGTGCTGATTGTTCTATTCAACTATTTAAAACATTTACCCAAATCAGATTCAAAATGCAGCAATCAACAATGGCCTTAATAAGGGTGTCTGCTAAATAAATACATAATAATAATACAAATAAATCAATACATTAATTTGATTATATTGTCAAAAAGTGTCCCAGCTTCATTATTTGAAAGTGCACAAGCTCTCTTCCTCGAAACCATATAGAGAAAAGGCGTCTCCTCTCAAGTTTAAAAAATAATGTGGTCTCGACCTCGTTATTACCTGGACGACCAGGACGCTTCAATATGGTCGATTTAAAATCAATGTACTATTGTACAGGGACTGCATTCATAACAATTATGGTATACCTATTACACTGTTAAAGATTGTGTCGTCCGTTTGTCAACAAAGGTGGTTTGGGAAGTTCAGTTAAGTAGTGCTCAAATAAAATAAAAACACACAGGAAGTTTTATGGTTGTTTTATTGACACATTGTTGATAGTTTAACAGTTTAATCTTTTCTTCTCCACCATTTTAAATGGGTTTCTGTAAATTAGCTACAATTATTTACTTGTAATGCCATCCAACAAAGCAGTTATCACAGCGCAATTCATACTGAAATACCCTCTCACAACAGCGCTTGGTGTTGATACTGTCAGCGATTGGTTGAATAAGGAATAAATGCCACCCCCAGCATTGTAGTGAAACGCTAATTGGTTGAAAAACTACATTCCAAAAAGCAAACCACAACAGTAATTGATTTTAGGTTGAACAATTACTTTCTTGCAGTAAGTGTAAATGGTCATTCATAAAATATTTAAAGAAAATGTTAATAAATTGGGGCTGAACCTGCACATTTCCCACACAGCATATGGGCGTGCGGTCGCACCTGCAGCACCCCCACTTCCCACTTGCCTGCTGCAAAAAGTACATCAGCAAGCTGAGGGAGAAGCCACTGTGTTCAGCACTTGTGTTACTAAACACTGAAAGAGTTTCATGCAGCTCGTTGCAATAATAGCCTCCCTTGTTTCCTTGTGGAAAGTGTTTTTGTGGATCTGTTGCCCATTGGTTAAAAACGCACAGTGAATCGGTTACTGAATTTATGATGATGTGGTTGTGTCTGAGACTTGATATCGGCAGGTGGGAAAATGAACCTTGACGTTGCTCTCCTCTGTCCTCCTCAGGGTCACGCTTTAAGAAACTGGTGCTCCCCATGGGTTTGGCAGCTGTGGGGGTGTCTGTATGCTACCCTGTTCAAGCTGTGACCGTTTTAAAGGTAAAGTGCCCCCTTCAAGGCCCCACCGCTTCACGCTGCCCTCTCCCAGTTGTGCTCTGGCTATGCGGTCTCCACCCTGCTGCTGCTCCTCCTCTGGAGAGCCTCCAGATAGGCCTCAGATTGCACTTTCATGTAGCATTGCTTTTCAGTTTTGTAATTGTTTTTGTTTTTTGTTTTCTGTTGGCACACACAACATCTGTTGAAAAATAATGTTGCCTGACAGTTTGACCTCATCGTTGATGGTGGTTCTACAAGGAATATTTCAGTTTTGTTTTTGGTTTTTTTAAAGACTGTGTCCCTGTTTCTCTCTTTCAATCTGTGTCTCTGTCTGCCTGTATCTGTCTTTATCGAGGTGTTTGTGTGGAGGCTGCTGTCTCTGCCTATGAGTGCTCAGTGTGCTCTGACCGCCGGAGCCAAGCGGTGATGCGCTGTGCTGTGTTTCCTAGGTGACGGGGAAGAAGGCGTACGCAGCCAGTCAGTGGTCCAGTGGCACTCTCGGCTCGCTATGGAAACAGATCAGTGCCAAAGCACCCAGCCCACAGGTACTGAGGACACGACACTCTGTTGTGACTAAAGCACAGCCTTAGCTGAGCCTGCACAATGCTAGGCACACAGGCATCAGGAGCAAGGGGAGTCTTTTATATATTTGTGTGTTTATTGATTTATTTGCCACTCCTAAGCTCTGATTTTTTTTTTTTATTATAATTTTTTTATATAAATGGTTCTTGATTCGTTCTGTAAAAACTTGCCCTGCCTGCTTTATCCCCATTGGGCTCAGCCCCTGAGTCTCAAGCATCAGTAGTGTAATCTGACAGTTCCTTCCTGTGCCACCGCTTGCTAGGTGCATCTGATTATTGGTCACACATCTTGCACAAGCTTGTAGTGCAACCCTTTGGCAAAATAATTTTCTCAATTAATGTTTTGGTTTAAAATAATACATTTAGCAGTCTTTGCAAGGATGGCTTTTTTGTAGCAGGGCGTATTGACCTGAATTGGATGCAGACTGTAAGTGTCACACAGGTGTTTGATTAACAGTTTGTGTGGAGACCAGAGTTCCTACACTGACCTGCCACCACTTTTACACCTTCTGTGTGTGTTCCCCACAGCAGCCGGTGCCAGAAATCTCACCCTCTCACACTATCTCTGGCCCGGAGGAGGCTACATCACAGGTGCCCCCACCTCCTGAGGCAGCCCCTGCTGCTGCTGCTGCCCCCCCTCCACTGGAGCTCTCCATGCTAGAGGAGATGCCCCCCTCACCCCCTGCAGTGGACCCCGCCTCCCCAGAGCCCATTGCTGCTGAGCCCCCAGAGCTGAAGCAGATGGCTGCCCCAGCACCTGCCCCCGAGACCCCCACAGGTACGCTCGTCCTCCTGACAATAAAAATATTAGAAAGAGCTAAATGTGTATAGACAACATTTTATTCAGAAATAACAACTTTTTTTTTATCCACATGCAACAATAACAATACATATTCGCTATTTAGTAGCCTATTATTATCATCATCATCTATGTGATTGTAGATGTATTTTAAATGCCACAACTTGACTCCCTTAACTTACTACAGATTTGTAACTGCAAACAACAGTTTTTGCCCTATTATTTTTAATTTACTTTACAGACGCCCCTTAACCAGGGCAAGTTATAGCTGAAACAAAATACACGTTTCTCGATTAATCATACAGTAACAGCAGCTACAATATAGCAGGTTCTAATTTAACTAAAGTGTGCACGTTTCAGTCATGGTGTTTATGCAGCTAACACATTGCCACAACGTAAATTATATTGCTGCAACATTGTGTGTTAGCAGGGTATTTATTTATTTATAACTTGTAAATGGATACATGTTAACTTGTGTTCACCTTCATACTGATGGTCTCTGCGGGGCTGTTGTACAACAGACCTGCACACCTTTCACAATGATGGCCTGAAACACCATCCAGTTGTTAATAAATTCAGCTGCTACCGATGAAATTAAGGTCCTTTAGTTTATTTTTTTAACTTGTCACAGTGCTGCACTGGGGTCCTGTAAAATCCATATTTGTCAACTTTTTAATACACTCGAATATTAACTGTAAGCAGTAATGGTTTCTTTGTGGACCTCAATCCATGCTGCTAATGAAACTGTAACTTGTTTGTGATCCCACTGTAAACTGTAATCCCACACGGCACTTCATAATGTAGCTGAGGTAGATTCTGATACGTTTCTATTCCCTGTCCGTCTAAAGTCAATCACACATCTATGAAAACGAAGTCTGTCCGTACACGTCCGCCAGTGGAAACGGCATTAATCTGCTCACTGCAGCATGAGCATTTCTCCGTACGGCTAAGCTGTGCCTAATGCTGCCCAAGAATCTGTCCAGTTCTTTTCGCAGCTTTGTGCGGAGAGATGTTTCAGACAAACCAGATTTTAAGCAAACTGAGGGCCTGCACTGGGGGCCAGGTTAGCGATTAGAAAAGCAGGAACACTACTGTCTCAGCCCTCCTCAGCCCACCGTCCCCTCTCACTATCCTCTTTCTCCACCTCTCTCTGTAGACATCTCGGCAAAGCCACGATTCACCCCTGACCCCAAACTGCTGGACCATGGACAGGGCAATCCAGAGGACGCGGACATGTACAGCACACGAAGCTGAGCACCACATGGGGCATGATGGAGGCGATGTACTGCGACAGGGTCACTCACACACACCCCAGCCTTTCCCTTCACCTCCCAACATCATCTGAACTCCTGTGAAACACCCCTTTCTATATTTCTTTAACAGATTTTTCAATTTGGAAAAAATATATTTGAGAACTATGCAAGCTTTATGACTATTTGTATTAATGTATCTATGTGTATTGTACATCCCAAATTAATCACTTTGGAGAAAAATAACGATCTTCATTAAGGTTTAATTTAGATGTTTGCATATATTTGCATATAATGTGTATTTGTGTATGAGAACATAACTGTTTGTTTCCCACAGTTGTGATTGCTCCAGCCCTGAATCTTTATGGGGTTTAATTGGTATGCTGTTGTTAGCTCCACTAGCTCAGAGAGACTGGGTCAGTTTCTATAAAACAGTATAGCAACTGTGGGTATTGCAGCGTGATTTGGAGAGTACTGCACAGAAATGTGTACATTATACATATATTATTATGCCATGGCCTACTCAATATGGAACAAACACAAACATGTATTATATGTACATACGCACACATTTTATCTATACGTGTATACACGCAAATATACAGTGGGCTTCATAAGTGAAATTTCCTTCCAATTTGTTTCTCATTATTATTTTTTTTAACTCTGGTCAGAGTGGTGCTATTCGTCCCAGTGAGGGCAGCCAATGTTTCCAATAAGGCAAGTAGCAGAGTTGGCAAGGGCTGGGCAGTATATTAATCTTTGCTGTAAATTGGATGGTAGGAAGGGAAATTTTGGAAATATCAAAATGCTTAGAGAGTATTATTATTATTTTTATTTATTTTTCTTAGCAGATGCCCTTATCCAGGGCTACATCACTACATAAAGACATGCTTACAAAAATTAAGGGATTTGAAAAATGGTCATTCTGCAACATTTCAGAAGTCTCACACCTGACAGTCACATGCTTTATAGAGGACAGAGATTCATACTTATGAGATGCAAACAACCAATATTGCAGCTATTGTGAAGACCAGGGGTCCGTTCTTTGTACGTGGATAAGTAGGTTATCCGGCTAAGTTTCAGGATAACTTGGCATAAACACAGGATTTTTCATTCTCCGAAGTTCAGCCAGCTATGTTACCAGAGCAACATGTCCAACATCTCAGACCTGCTCCCTGGCAGGTTAACTTGAAGTTAGCTGGCTAAGAATCTGAATATATGTAATCCTGCCCAAAGAAATTACAGCTGACACACCCCTAACAATGATGCACGTTCCTAGCAGATGCAAGCTTTTCGGCGAGAAACAATTTTTAGAGATTAAAGATTCTTTAAATCATACAGATGATTATTTATTTGAGCGTTACAGGTTTGGTCGGCAAGGAATTATTTATCTAGTTGATTTATTAGGATTTATCACTAGAGCATTGACAGTACTCTGTGTAGAGCTGTGCTACCAGTAGTATGATCCTCTTTACATCAAGGGACCCCAGCCCTGGTCCTAGAGTACCCCCTATCCAACTGAGCTCTCAATTACTTAACTGAACTTATAATTTCCTAAATCAGAGCCATTTAATTATTTTAAACATTAGGGATTTTAAGTTTAGTATAGAATTGTATAAAGACATTATTAAAGAACCAACTCTTTTAATATAACAATTTAAAAAGTAAAATTTAAACAGATTGTTACTTCAATTCATGTTCAATTAAGTAATTGAGAGCTCAGTTGGAACAAAAAACAGAGGGGTTGGCCAACCCTGTGGACGAGATGTCCCAGTGGCACCACTCCTTGATCTGCGTGAAGATCCAGGGCTTGATCAGGGCACCCCTGCGAGGGGAACAGGGGACGGGTCACTGGGACCACGCGTGTACAGAGACCGGACGCCCCTCACCACGGGACACTGAGCAGAACAAACCTCAGAGCCGTGAAGTGACGATACCGCTCTCTGTTCCTCGAATCCAAATAGAGGTTAAACTTGTCAGTGAGGTGAGGACGTCCGCTGCACAGTTCTGGGTCAACACTTTCTCTCTCCTTTCCTGTGCGACCTGAAGCCACTAACCTCCCCACATCACACCATTAATGTCCTTTAACGTCCTTTACTGCCTATACAGCACAACATGGTAAAGCAGAGGTTTTTACATTTCAACAGCAGTCCGACTCACTGAGTTCATCCCTCGTACGATCTGCTCACCGAGTCATCAGCACACAGCCGCCGCCCTAAAGACAGAGAGAGGTCAGTCCAAACACGTCCCGCTTCGCTCGCACCGAAAATAACCACATCCGACTACAAGCAGTCGATTATCTGGGACACACAGGTCCCCGTGTCCGAAGTCTCATTCAGCTGCTTTAGGGAGGCGTCCAAACACACCAAGGGTTTAAGCCACAGCGAACCCGTGTCTTACCTTGTTGTACACGAGATCGATGGGGCATCCCGAATCGATATCGACAAAATCCACTTCGATGTTGTCGGTCAGCAGCTCGGCACATTTGGTCGGTGTCCGGAAAGCTCCCTTCCAGCTGGTAAACCAGAGCAAAACACATCCTCTACATGTGTCCCTCGTTAACACTTTACACTCCGTTTCATTTTCGCCTGGTTGGACTTCTTAGATGCACAAGTGTTTAATATGGACATTATACGGAATACATGTGTGTGACACCTATCAAATGAAACTAGACAACCTGTACTATAATATTCTGCATCGCTGATCATGATTAGACAGACTGTATTACAGCACTACCAAGTGTTTTCACAAAAACAAAATGCATTTTTTCTCCATTAAAGTCTATGGGAAATCTTGATATACCACTCATATTGAAACTTGTATTGAAAGTTGGATGAAAATACCATAAGAAATGGATGAATAACGTGCATTTGAAAAAAATTGCCTATGCAGAAAAGTTTAGAGAAAATTTGTACTGCAGAATACTCACATGAGGGCCATTTCTCCATTTTAAGGACCACAAGTATGTGGGGCCACTCAAATTAATGCATACAAACTACAGAATCAGATTCTGCATTGTTAATCATGATTAGACACACTTATATTGCAACACTAACACCTGTCATCGTCATCCCATGATAAACAGCATCATTATGAATTATGAACTATGAATATCCCTATGAATATGTTATGAAAAAGAAATGTCAATATAAACTTATTTTTCTTACAATTGTCCCTTAAAGTACTACTCGAAATACAACTTAAGACAAACTGGATGATAATCGGATACAAATTAAATGATCATAACTCCTTCAGTTTGTATGTATTAAAAACAGCAATTATCAAACTGAGCAAATTTGTCCATTACTTTGCAAGACAATATCTCTTCAGCAACATCAGATCTTAACAATCTTAGTATCATTTGAAAGCCCCAAGTCTCTAGTTTCCAGTGATATATGCATGCCATGCTTCTGGCTATAATAATTCCAGCGTTATTAACAGATACATCTGAACACGGAAGCAACTGGGGTAAATGTAATAGGTTAAGAAAGTAATACATTTAAAAAGAACATCTACATTCGACTTTCACCATTGTAAAAAGATCGAACAAATGTTCTCTGGTCCGGCCAATGCAGTCCTTTTCACAGCCACACGAGGGCCTACACCAGATCTAGACGTTTGGCCAACCTTCGACTCGGCCCACACATTCCCGCAAGTTAAACGGCCATCGTGGAAACGATACTCGCGACGTCAACTGACCTGCACACCGAACAGGTCCTCGGACTCGTGTCTCTTGAGGAGCGCCCACTCCGAGGCCTGGCCTGCAGCAGGTTCGTGCACATGGCCATCTCTCCACACGTGATGTCAGCCCCAAGCCGCTTGCATATCCGACGGAAAGGGAGATTCACTCACTGCAGATGCACCCGGACGGAGGGACACAATGAGAGACATGTGGAGAAACACAGACCCCACAAAACACACATGTGACAGGAGGCCTACAGTCAAAGCCTGTCGAATACTACGGGATTCCTCCGCTGAGCCAGTTTTGACGAGTGAGTTTCAACATTAAGATTAATTTGTTTCCAGGAGACTTTCCATAGATTTTTGTTTTACTTACGGTGGTTAAGGGAGCAAGGTAGAGCTTATCGGTGAAATCCACCTGAAAATAAGAAAAGTGACATAATTAATACTTCACTTGCAATAAGGAGAGCTTGATTTAGTAACTTTAAAAAAATCTAAAACTTTAGCCTTGGAGGGACCCTATATGGTACAAGCAAACCAAGTTACCCATTATATCAGCTACACATGACATTGTAACGGCTCATAATGGCCCAGCTTTTAATTACAGTGTATCACATCTGATATAAAGGGTAAAATTAAGTTATTTTCGGCTACAGGTTGCCTTGAATTGCCCCAGTAAAACCCATTTCTTTCACACAGAGAAATGTCAAGTAACTTTTCTGCGCCGCTGTAAATCCCCTCGTCTGTGCCTTTGATTGGGGGGAAAACCATCTAAGCTTGACTGATTAAGGGCCCTCGGTCTTTATGACACCAACACAACTTACTAGTTTCTTCTCACAAGGTCACAGCTTCACAACGTCAGCGTCCATCAGCGCGCCCCAGTGTCTTCAGAGGAGCCCTCCTGGGCGTCGTCTGGTTGTCGCTTGTTTCCCACCTCCTGGACCCCGGTCGGCCCCTCGACACCCCCCAGAGGCCGGCGCGGCGTACGGTGCCGAGTTCTCCCCCACTGCTGTGGGGAGGCTGCCAGGCGTGGCCCCGTTCGTGCCGTTCTTCTTGGCCGCGTTTCCTTGATGGCTCCCTTTCTTGATCGTCCCGAGGAAGTCCTCCGAGGCGCTGAAGGACACCTGTCTCTTCCGCAGGCGCTGCTGCAGGTCCTTGTCCAGGCAGTTCTTAACCGTCACTCGGCCCTCCATCTTCTTCAGCAGCTCCTCGTTCACCAGGTTCTTGAAGCCCTCGCCGATGTGCACCTTGGAGAAGCGGCAAGTCAGGCCGTAGCAGCACTTCCCACTCGTGTCGAAGCTTCAGCGCCAGGTACTCCGGGATGTCGTGGAAGAACTTGCATTTCTCTCCGAAGAAGCACTTGCTTGCATTCTCCTAAAACACATAAAAAGAGGAACATTTTATATATATTTTTAATATGACAAGTTTACATTACTACTACTAGACTAATCTGCAGAACTGAAACACAAACGATGACCTACATTAGATAAAACATCTCACTTCAGTTCCTTAGTCATATTTTGATTAAACCCTTTAATTGTGGGAACGCCAAACCACAACTGCTGCTTGGTGAAGTGTATACTTCAAATTAGAGGCTCTTCTCTCCTTGGTTGAAAGATGTTGTCTGAGAAAGCAAGTAGGGAATGCGTTGCTATTAAAAGGATGCCGAGTAAATACACAGACATGGAGATGGATATATATAGACAGATACAGGACACAGCGGCTGTGATCTGCGCAACATCGGTACACACACCTGCACAATAGAGGGGCACAGCCTCCGGTTATCATAGCTGTTTGGCTTCATATGAGGCCTGCTCTTAAACTGCCCTCGTGCTCTCTTATGCCGTCTCTTCCCTCCTTCCTTCCCCTCATCTGCCAATTTGATCTTCTTTGCCTGAGGCTCCTCGGTCACATCCTCTCTGGACTCTTGCGCCTCTCCTTGGGCTTCGCTTCCTTCGGCAGTCTTCCCCACGTTCTCCCTCCTCGCATCTAAGGATTCGTGGAACTGCTCTTTGGTCGTGAGGTACCTGCACGGGACAACAGATCCGGGAGCATTCAAATTGCAACAGATGCAAACAAAGCCATGACAAGAATATCGTAAAGTATCATGCAACTGTTAGCGGCTTACTGAGTCTTAATAGCAGCGACTCCTTTGTCATCATTCACTCTGGCTTTTGCTTCAGCTGGAGGTCGGCTGCTTCTGTTCTCTTCCATTATCCCCTTCATTACAAAAGGAAGAAAATTCAACATACGTGGCAATAGTTTGTTTAGCAGAACATACAGGATGGAGTCAAAGATGCTGTGCTTTCATGTGCACTGAAGGCTGCACAGCAGCGCGGGTGCGAGTCACGTGCTGATGCCCTGTCCCGGGACAGTACGGTCACGTGCTTCGTGTGCGTCCTATGAGGTGCAAGAAAACCTAAATTCCCAACGGTTTTCAAGTTAAAACAATATCCCACCCGTAGGTACACGTTAGCACGGACCAGTATACAGATATAAACCTGAAAGTTCAGTACAATGCCCATGCAGACAGCTTTCTGTGACAACATCTGTTATGGCAGCAGCACTGAGGTCAACGGGTCCGTCCTAACACCTCCACTGCCGCACGCACTGCCCTGCTAATTCAGGGACCAACCTGCTCAATGCGTCGTAAAGCAAACCCGTGCAAGCCTTACAGATACGTTGTCGGGTTTCATGGGTTTGGTTTTATTCATGTTTTATATATAACACAGATACAACATCCCATTAAGCGGTAACTGAATGAATTCACCGTAAAGCGAAAACTAACCTGTTGTCTGGTTCTGCTATTTTGGCTCCGCGGTTTAGAGAAACCCCAAAACACGTGGGTTCTGGTGCAACAGCTGTATATGTCCGTGCTGCACGATTCAACGCGAGCAATCAGTTCCAATTGCACTGAGATTGCATGGGGTACACGGTATGAGTTTGATAGACCACAAACCAGTTCAATTAAAGAAGACATTCAAGTTCCAGAAGACTCTTTGTTTTGACAGTAGAGTGTGAGATTTTGTGTTGGTTTTTTAACCAATAAACTACAATAATAATAATGTGTTATTTCAACAACCAATATAGAAGCAAATTGGTGAAATGGGCCCATGAAGATGTAGATGTAAATGTTTCCTTCAAGACTTCATGAAGTGTGACTTCAGACACAGATCTGTAGTCCCTCGACAGTCCAATACTCATCTGACCCCTCTGGACAGCAAGCCGTAGAGCAAAGGAGGGCCACCTCTCTCATAAGTATTCATGAGTTTTCTATAATGGATCCGATTTTTTCCAAATAAAATTGAAAAGCATCTGGTCTATATTTTTCAGCCTTTTACACTCAACATGAAGTGATCGTCCTGCATATGAAAGTCTAGAGATGCCCTCTGCTTTAATAAGCAAGACTCTACCCCTCAGAGACAAACCCCTTTGCAGCCATTGGTTCTGCTTCCTTTGATAGGGATGAAATGGGGAGAAAACCTATCCTGTTGCCTCCTGCAGACAGTGATGCATAAATATGTTACTTTGTCCTTAACAGGGGTATAATTAACCACAGATATGTCACATTCCTTTACAGACGGCATCCGTTTGTTGATATTTTATTATTAAAGCACATGCAAATTGTAACAATTGTATTAAGAATGTAGTGAAATGTTATATAACTCTTTAAGGGATAGTTCACCCAAAAATGAAAATTCTGTCATCATTTACACACCCTCATGTTGTTCCAAATCTGTATGAGTTTCTTTCTTGTGTTGAACACAAAAAATATATTTTGAAGAATGTTGGTATCCAGACAGCCATTGACTTACATAGTAGGAAAAAAAATACTATGGACATCAATGGTCGTCAACTGTCTGGTTACCAATTCTTCAAAATATCTTTTTTGGTGTTCAACACAAGAAAGAAACGTGTTTGTAACCAACAATAAAATGCAGTATGTTTAGTGTCTTAACAATGTAAAATCTTAACCTTTTCAAAACATTTAAACAACTGGAAACACTGGTACAATTATGCCTCTCCAACAACCATTTGTTTTTAAAAGGACATGGAAGGTGCATCCACACTCCAAACTGTACTTTGTCTTTGTTGGTGACAAGGTATGCCACCACACTGTTCCGAGAAAGCACACGTTGGGTGCACCCAGACCCTAGCTCCATGAACACATTCTGAATCGTATCAAAAGTGTACCTGAGGTTTTTAGGAAAGGAAAAGTTGAGAGCATAGAGTAGGCCAAACAGGTATGCCAGAGCAGTAGAGGGATCAGGGAGATCTTGCAGAACAACAACCACCTCCAGTACAACAGCAATGTTCTGGATCATTGGTGGTGTTGTTTGGGTGTTATCTTCCAACACATAGAGAATGCCAACAGAGACCCCTTTTATCCCATCTTCAGTTTCCTGTGACACAAACACAATAGCAATATATTTTAGTTTAAAATTCAAGTTGTTAATGTTTTATTCTCAAAAAAAAGAAAAAAAAAAGTGCAGAAAACACCAAATCTGGAAACGGTTTAAACTAGGGGTGTCCAATCCTGCTCTATGGGTCACTGTGCTGCTGAGTTTAGCTTTAACTCCAATTAAACATATCTGAACCAGATAATCAAGGTCCACAGGATTACTAGAAACTTCCAGGTAGGTTGGAGCTATACTCTGCAGGACATTGGCCCAACAGGAACAGGTTTGGACATCCCTGCTTTAAATGGTTAGTTCACCCAAAACATTTAATTCTGTCATAATTTACTCACCCTCATGTCGATCCAAACCTGTAATACTTTAGTTCATCTTCAAAACAGAAATGAAGATATTTTAAATGAAATCTGAGAGCTTTCGGTACCTCCATTGACAGCCAATGCAACTACCACTTTCAAGGCCCAGAAAGGTAGTAAAGACATCATTAAAGTAACCCATGTGACTCCAGTGCTTTAACCTCAATTTGATAAGCAATGCGAGTGCTGTGTGTGTAAAAAACAAAAACAAAAATGACGGCATTATTTGCAAAATATCACCACAAGATCACCATGACGCAGGGGAAGAGGGATGCTGTATGCAAGCTTTGTTTATTAAATTCTACATTGATGTTGCTTTAGGTCTTGGTTTGTTTTCTAAAAATTGTGCTTCCAGGATGGGTGAGAACATCTACTCTTGCATTAACACAACATGCATTTTTTTGAGATTTATTTTTTGTGAATAAAGACATCATTTTTGTTTTGTTTTGCACATACAGAATTTGTGTCACTACACAAAATTGAGGTTAAACCACTGGAGTCGCATGGGCTACTTTTTACTGTTTTTATTACCTTTCTTGGGCTTGAAAGTGGTAGTTGTGTAGGCTGTCAATAGAGGGACAGAAATCTCTCAGATTTCATTACAGATATCTTCATTTGTGTTCCGAAGATGAACAAAAGTCTTACATGTTTAAAATTACATATGGGTGAATAATTTTTGACAGAATTTTAATTTTTGGATTAACTAACCCTTTAAGCCAGTGGTCTCAAACTCAGTTCCTGGAGGGCCACAGCTCTGCACAGTTTTGCTCCAACCCTAATCAAACACACCTGATCCAGCTAATCAAGGTCTTCAGGATTACTAGAAACTGCCAAGCAGGTGTGGAGCTAAACTCTGCAGAGCTGTGGCCCTGCAGGAATTGAGTTTGAGACCACTGCTAAACTCACTACTAAACACCACTACTAAGCCTTTTGAAGTCTTTGATACATACTTTACACTTCTTGAATAGCTCGGTTGGGTTCTCTCAAAGCAGCAGTCCTCCTGTGATTAACAATGTCTGTTGTCTTGAAAAACATACAAAAGAAACAACCAAATAGCCAAAGTATGAAAACTGTATTTATTATCAGCCAAAGTAACATAGATAAAACCATCAAAACACTGAAATTAAACTTACCCTTTCATCAAGTCTTTCTAGGAGCGCAACCATGACCTGACTGAAAGCTCCTTTTCTGGCTCTGTAAAGTTTCAGGAGCTTAGGTGTGTACATGCACAGGCTGCCATGAAGACTCCCAGAAGGTCTTTGTTGGCGATTTGAAAAAATTCCTCACAAATCTGTTCATAACAAACACTTCAATTGTATTGATGAAACTTGAAACACTGCATTAAGTCCTTAGATCATCCTGGAAAATAGAAAATTATCAGTTAGAACCTTATATTGTAAAAATCCCAACCTTTATTATAAAAAATAAAGTTAAAATGTAATGCATTTAAGAGCCATATTCTACACTTTTAGAACATATTTTATCTTTATGTCCCCATATTTAAAATCATATGATCTACATCTCTATGAAATCTCTGAATATTTTTTTAAGAATTATCTGTTCTATACACACATATACATATTTACATTCATATGCCTACATGTGAAATTGTAACGATGAAACCGCACATAGAAACGGCTAACATACATTTACATAATATTTTATCCATCCACACACTGTGTATGTGAGGATTACACATTTACACATTACACATCTACACATTTACACATTACACATCTACACATTTACACATTTACACATCTACACATTACACATCTACACATTACACGTCTACACATTATACATTTACACATTTACACATTACACGTCTACACATCTACACATTTACACATTAACACATCACACGTCTACACATTTACACATTACACATCTACACATTACATATTTACACATTTACACATTACACATTACACATATCACACATTACACGTCTACACATTAACACATCACACGTCTACACATTTACACATTACACATCACACATCTACACATTACACGTCTACACATTACAAATTACACATCACACGTCTACACATTAACACATCACACGTCTACACATTTACACATTACACATCTACACATCACACATCTACACATTACACGTATACACATTACAAATTACACATCACACATCTACACATTACACATCTACACATTTACACATTACACATCTACACATTACACATTACACGTCTACACATTACACATTACACATCTACACATTTACACATTACACGTCTACACATTACACATTACACATCTACACATTTACACATTACACATCTACACATTACACATCTACACATTACACATCTACACATCTACACATTACACATCTACACATTACACATCTACACATTTACACATTAACACATCACACGTCTACACATTACACATTCTACACATTTACACATCACACGTCTACACATTACACATCTACACATTACACGTCTACACATCTACACATCTACACATTACACGTCTACACATTTACACATTTACACATCTACACATTACACATCTACACATCTACACATTACACATCTACACATTACACATCACACGTCTACACATCTACACATTACACATCTACATATTTACACATCTACACATTACACATCTACACATCTACACATTAACACATCACACGTCTACACATCTACACATTACACATCTACACATTACACATCTACACATTAACACATCACACGTCTACACATTACACATTCTACACATTTACACATCACACGTCTACACATTACACATCTACACATTACACATCTACACATTACACGTCTACACATTACACATCTACACATTAACACATCACACGTCTACACATTTACACATTTACACATCTACACATTACACATCACACGTCTACACATCTACACATTACACATCTACATATTTACACATCTACACATTACACATCTACACATCTACACATCTACACATTAACACATCACACGTCTACACATCTACACATTACACATCTACACATTACACATCTACACATCTACACATCTACACATTAACACATCACACGTCTACACATCTACACATTACACATCTACATATTTACACATCTACACATTACACATCTACACATCTACACATCTACACATTAACACATCACACGTCTACACATTACACATTCTACACATTTACACATCACACGTCTACACATTACACATCTACACATTACACGTCTACACATCTACACATCTACACATTACACATCTACACATTAACACATCACACGTCTACACATTTACACATCTACACATTACACATCTACACATTACACATCACGTCTACACATCTACACATTACACATCTACATATTTACACATCTACACATTACACATCTACACATCTACACATCTACACATTAACACATCACACGTCTACACATTACACATTCTACACATTTACACATCACACGTCTACACATCTACACATTACACATTAACACATCACACGTCTACACATTACACATCTACACATTAACACATCACACGTCTACACATCTACACATTACACATCTACACATTACACATCTACACATCTACACATTACACATCACACGTCTACACATCTACACATTACACATCTACACATTACACATCACACGTCTACACATCTACACATTACACATCTACACATCTACACATTACACATCACACGTCTACACATTACACATTACACATCTACACATCACACATTACACATCTACACATCACACATCTACACATTAACACATTACACATCACACATTAACACATCACACGTCTACACATCTACACATTACACATCTACACATCACACATCTACACATTAACACATCACACGTCTACACATTTACACATCTACACATTACACATCTACACATTACACATCACGTCTACACATCTACACATTACACATCTACATATTTACACATCTACACATTACACATCTACATATTTACACATCTACACATTACACATCTACACATCTACACATCTACACATTAACACATCACACGTCTACACATTACACATTCTACACATTTACACATCACACGTCTACACATCTACACATTACACATCTACATATTTACACATCTACACATCTACACATTAACACATCACACGTCTACACATTACACATCTACACATTAACACATCACACGTCTACACATCTACACATTACACATCTACACATTACACATCTACACATCTACACATTACACATCACACGTCTACACATCTACACATCTACACATTAACACATCACACATCTACACATCTACACATTACACATCACACGTCTACACATTACACATTACACATCTACACATCACACATTACACATCTACACATCACACATCTACACATTAACACATTACACATCACACATTAACACATCACACGTCTACACATCTACACATTACACATCTACACATCACACATCTACACATCACACATCTACACATTAACACATCACACGTCTACACATTTACACATTACACATCACACGTCTACACATTACACATTCTACACATTTACACATCTACACATTACACATTACACATCTACACATCACACATTACACATCTACACATCACACATCTACACATTAACACATTACACATCACACATTAACACATCACACGTCTACACATTACACATCTACACATCACACATCTACACATTAACACATTACACATCACACATTAACACATCACACGTCTACACATTACACATCTACACATCACACGTCTACACATTTACACATCTACACATTACACATCTACACATTCTACACATTACACATCTACACATTACACATTCTACACATTACACATCTACACATTCTACACATTACACATCTACACATCTACACATTCTACACATTACACATCTACACATTACACATCTACACATCACACATCTACACATCACACATCTACACATTAACACATCACACGTCTACACATTTACACATTACACATTACACATCACACGTCTACACATTACACATTTACACATCTACACATTAACACATTACACATCACACATTAACACATCACACGTCTACACATTACACATCTACACATTACACATCTACACATCACACATCTACACATTAACACATCACACGTCTACACATTTACACATTACACATTACACATCACACGTCTACACATTACACATTTACACATCTACACATCTACACATTCTACACATTACACATCTACACATTACACATTCTACCTCACAGTTAAATGTTTCCCGCGACTCTCCGCGTCTTCTTTCTGTCTCAAAACGCGCAGAACAGACACTCAATCAGCTCATCAGCGCCACCTACAGACACAAAATAACAATAACAATAAACGACTTAAATAATTGTATGGTAAACAGACATATTACTCGCTAATTCCAGTTTCGTTTATCTTGGCTATTGTATTGAAACTTTATCATGGGTACAATTATTTATTTATTTACTTAATAATTGCAAGTATTATCGCGTAATATAAGTGGGATAATATACTGAATTCGCGCAGGGATCCTGGTCACTTAATTGAAATGCTTAAATAAATGATCTAATCTACGATAATCTGTCTAGAGAACTTTAATGAGCTAATCTTTCTCTGACCAGTGACACAAACATAAAAAATGTTAGGCCACAAGCCATTTTTTGTGCATTTAGCCTACCTAAAACATGTTTGTTGATGGCAACGGTGCTTCCATGATATGTATTTTAATGTATAATTATAATTATGCCAACATATGAGTTAAGAAAAAAAAACTATACATGAATTATTCGCTGTTTAACAATTTGCATTTTTAACCTTACACAATAATTCCTATATCTAATAACACACCGTCAGCTCAGAAAAATGCAATTCATTGCATGCATAAAATTAAAAGTAATATTAATACTGGCCTAAAGCCGTAAAGCGAACTCCAACACGGAACCGATCAAACGAGCAGCTGAAGCACAAAATGGAGACGAATTTCTGGCTCATCACGCATGCGCAAACTATTTAAATCTTACCATTGCTGTTCAACATTAAAATGTTTGTCCAGAAAACTTTGTTAAACATGTTAGCGGTGAAATTTTGGAGAATGTTGTTGGACTAACATGTTTTTTTTTATGTAGATTCACAGTTATTCACAACTCCTAATATATGTGACTCAAAAAGCACAGTATGCTGGACAAATGGTAATTTCATTTTTTACAGTGACTTTTTAAATTGTGTAATAAGAGTTGGCTATTTAATAAGCTATTTATACAATTCTATACATAACGTAACCCCTCTACTGTTTACAATAATTAAAAGGCTCTGATTTAGGAAATTATTAGTTCAATTAAGGGTTCAATTAAGTAATTGACAGCTCGGTAAGAACATAAACCAGCAGGGTAGGGGATCCTCCAGCATCAGGGCCGGGAAACACTGATTCATGTTACTGTCAATACCATGAAGTGCTAGTGCAGTGGTTTTCAAACCGGTCCTGGAGTACCCCCTGTCCTGCTGCTTTTTGTTCCGACCTAGGTCTTAATTACTGAATTGAATGGTGTATTGCTTTGTCAGGTCAATTAAGGGTTCAATTAAGCAATTAAGACCTCAGTTGGACCAAAAACCAGCAGGGCAGGGGTTACTCCAGGACCGGCTTGAAAACCCCTGTGCTTGGGGAACCTGAGGCGTCTCTCAAAAAAAGTGTGGTGTCGTCGGACAGCTGACTTATTGTTCTCTCTCTCCCTTTCAGAGTACTCACTGATACAGCTGGAAATAATCTGAGTGGCAAGGAAGAGAGAGGTGAGATGGGGCAACCCTGCCTGATGCCCCTCTGCAGATCAAACCTATATACCCGAGTTTAGTTTGACAGCTCTATTACTGTTCGCATATAGACTCGTAATAGCTTTCCCGAAAGTGTCCAAAACCAGATTTCCCGAGGCAATGAAAAATAAAATGATGTTCCACTGTATCAGATGGCTTTACTAGTGTGGGCGCTATTTCGGCTGTATGGTCAGTATAAGCCTAATAATCAGCATCATTATTAATACACGGGGGTTTAGAACCATTGTATTAACATCCTACCTATAATAACAGTAATGCTTATTCTGCGCATTTGTGTGTAGCAATGTGATTTCGTGCTGCTACAAATACCACAGCAGTAACATAGTTTACCCAGCGAGGGTCCTCTATCTACACTACAGCACAGCAGAAGAGATAAGAATATGCGCATGCGTGGCGCAGGGGCTGCTGGGACTGTGTGAGGGGATTTAAATGAGGCGTGCATGTAACCACGCCCCGATTGTGACGTCAGAACGGTTTCGCTGGTGGAAGCGGACAGACTGACTGTCATTGTCTTTATTCGTGTTGTCGCAGTAAGACGCGTATTCTGCCATCCGCCTTTAAAACATGGCATCGAGAAACACAGAGCGAAAGGTGAGTGCACGGAAATGCGAAAAGGACGGCTGTTAATGCCAGCATGAATCCTATCCAAAATGTCAACATATAAAACGTTTTAGGCCTGTTTTACTTCCATTTCACAATGATCTTACTGGCTGGCTGAGGTCCTGTTTGCATAACATTTCCAAATCGCAGTATCATTTATCGTATCATGAAGCTGATGTTAGTAATTGGGTATGTATTAGCGCATGCTTGTATTTCTTCCCTCTCGCTACTTGACCCAGGAAGATGGCTGAGTTTCGTTTTTTCTCATTCCCAATCGGAGTATTTCGCAAGGGCTCTGCCGCTAAAAGCAGCGCGGACGACCGCAGAGCTGTCTTGCTCTGCATGTATTTCTAGTGAGACCAGACTGAGCTGTGGTTTGTAATGCACTGTCCAGGTGCATTTTGATTTGTGTGTACACTGAGTGTGTGTCAGTTTGTGGGTTTATCTGTGTGCTGTCTCGGTGTGTGTGTGTCACTGCGCTGTGCTAGTGAGCTGTGTGTGTTACTCTCCTCCTGCTGTCATCTCTGAGCACAGCTGGGCAAGCGCCCCTTTACTGACTTCATCTGTTTTTCCTCTGTCTCCTGCAGAGACCCTCTGTGAAGAAAAAGCTTCAGGAGAGTCTGCAAAAGGCCACCGGTTGGATTCTCGCCAAAATAAGTAAGGCTTGCAGTCAGGGGAATGTGACACCCCCACACTCGCAGGAATAATCCCCCTCGAACCCCATCAGACTCGACTGCACTGTTGAGACACATATTACATGGGGTTCCGAGAAGGGAGACGCCCTCTCTGACTTTTCTCACCGCCGTCTGCCTTCTAAAGCCACTGTGTTTCTCCTCTCTTTCGCTACAGAGACCGACTCGACTGCTGGGGAAGACGAGCGGAGCGCCGAGGCAGAGCGGGAGGACGATGCTACGGTCTCCCCCGTCGTGCTGTCAGAGGAGGGCCCGAGCAGGAGTGTGCCTCACACCTCCTTGGAGCTGCCAAAACGCGACGGCGGAGACCAGACTCCTCACCGCAGCCACAGCTCCCAGTCCTCCTTTGGCGACCCGGACCAGAGGAGCCCCGTTACTGCCTTTAGTGTCCAGTATGTGCTCGAGGACATCGTACCCTTCTCCTTGGAAGCCATCAGGCTGGAGTCGCAGGCCGCGCGTGGCCCAGGCTGCGTTATGTACCTGGACACACTGAAGGACATCGTGACCCGGCTGCTGCTGCACATCAGCCCCTACCTGGCTGAGAGAGGGGCTTCTTGTCTGAGCCTGCTGGCCCGTCCTCTGGTGGAGGAGGTGATGTGTATGTTGTCCACCTCTCCGGGCCTGTGGGTGGTCCACAGGGAGGGCGACAGGCCAAGGGTAGAGGACCGAACCATCAGCAGGATTGCACGCCACATCTACAGAGAGCAGTTGGAGGGCACCACCAATGTGGACCTGCTGCTCCGACTGGAGAAGAAAGATGAGGCTCTTTCCGGGCGGATCTGTCAGAGTCTCATCAGAGAGGTCCTCAGCCAGGCCCCCGGAAAATCTTCAGTCCGGCACATAGACTGCTTCGGCAATCAAGACATTCTCCCATCACTGGAACAGCTGACGGACTGGCACGTAGCCGCTGTCCACCCGGCTTCGTTCCAAAGTCACTTTGAGTACGAGACGTACATCTTGAATGTCCTGCAGGACCTGTTGTGGCATCTCTGCCCGCTCCCACTCTTGGCAGACAGGGATATCTTCTGCAGGCGGTTGATGCTTGGGGTCAAGCTGATGGTCCAGGCGATCCAAGTGCTCGAGAGGTCGCCGGACAGGGAGAAGTTTTTCTTGTGGCTGCGGAGCATACCGGGCGAGGATTTCAAAAACCAGAGGGTGGTTGAACGGCCGGTACGTTTGGCAGTTCAGCGCGCTCTGAACCGGAACTCCTTGGACGTGGACGCCCTTTGCCAGGACCCGGGCCGGCAGCAGATCGTGGCCGACACGGTGGCCGAGACGCTGCTGTCCCTCGCTGAAACCCCACTCCGCATTCTGCTTGCAGCGCCACAGGTCAGACAGAAGGGTCTGTCAGTGGGGCAGACAAATCTGTGTCCCCCCGCCGTCACACTCCAGCAGCCGAGCGACAGCGAGGAGGAAGAGGAGCACATGCCCGCCAGCCTGCCCGGGACGTCCGGGATGAGCAGCCTGGCTGTGCCGGGCACTGCGGTGAGTACAGTCTGGGCAGCCGGCCCTGAAGCTGCAGGCCATTTCAGTGTTTGAGCCGAAGGATGGGCAGCTTCAGCTCGGATTGATTGTCTCCAGTGTCAACTTCAGTATCTCGGTGGGAAGCAGCAGGCAGATACACAACTGATTTCTGTGTTGTTGTGAGTGCTGTGTGTTAGTCTGGCTGCCGATGCTGCAGTGATGATGCTCTGTGCTTTAGCTCCTCCCCCCGGGTGTCACACGGCCACACTTGATGCACAATGACCTCATCGGTGGAGCTCTGTCTGTCCGTTTGTACTGAGATACTTTGCACTGTCTCTACACAGGACCTGCTGCCACAGCGCGGAGTGACAGGGCGAACAGTACGCCCAAAAGCATCAGCCCAGCCAGGAGGGACAGAGCCTATGACACAGCCAATAGCTGCAAGCCAGGCTGAAGGGGATGAGCCTACACTTGATGATCCCCCAGCAGGTATGTTCTTAGGAGATGAGCCCTTCAGTGGGAAACCAGCCATTTCTCTCCAGTGGGTCATCAGGGCCACTTGGAAATGTGTTGCACAGGTGTAGAAACTGTTCCTGTCGTTTCCTGCAACACAAGCTTTTAATGGGATCCACAAGACGGGACAGTGTGGGGGAGGTGATGGAGGGGGACAGAAACAGTGACACAAGTCTCGCTCTGTGTTTCAGAGGCAACCGAGGCGCCGGGCCGGGCCAAGCTCTCCATGTGGAAAACCTTCCGCCGCTTCTGCTCACGGATCTCGCCCCGACTCTCCCGGCTGTGCGTCGTGAAGGTGACGCCCATGTGAACCTCCGGTATGGAAGCTGGGGAGGGAGAGCAAATCACGAACGGGACGTCGCAGCAACCAGGAGAGAGAGAGAGAGAGAGAGAGAGAGAGGCGCAACTTAGGAAAACGCCAACAGCACCAGAAAAACACACATCCCACAGAAAACAGCAGCAAACATTAGGACAATGCCAGGAGGAAATCGGATTCTGTGGAGGAAACGGCCGTGTTCGAGGTGCCAGGGCTGAATCGCATGTCACGCCAGTTTGTATGGGTACATAATTCCATGCATGTTACACACATTTCACTACAAGAAATGAACAAGGCGTAATTCATTTCATAGACGAAGCGATGAAAGAGGCTTTTCATTTCATGCACAACATGAATTGCACTTATTGTTCATTTAATAATCCACTAATACAAACATAACTTTTACATTTTCTGCACGAAATGTATTTTCCTCACATCACTCCGTGCACATAATGTGTACCTAAGGTTCTAATTGGTTAACTGGTAAGTACAGTAAAGCACTTTAAACGCACTCAACATTAAGCGCAACACACAGCCACAGCCACAGCTCCCAGTCCTCCTTTGGCGACCCGGACCAGAGGAGCCCCGTTACTGCCTTTAGTGTCCAGTATGTGCTCGAGGACATCGTACCCTTCTCCTTGGAAGCCATCAGGCTGGAGTCGCAGGCCGCGCGTGGCCCAGGCTGCGTTATGTACCTGGACACACTGAAGGACATCGTGACCCGGCTGCTGCTGCACATCAGCCCATACCTGGCTGAGAGAGGGGCTTCTTGTCTGAGCCTGCTGGCCCGTCCTCTGGTGGAGGAGGTGATGTGTATGTTGTCCACCTCTCCGGGCCTGCGGGTGGTCCACAGGGAGGGCGACAGGCCAAGGGGAGAGGACCGAACCATCAGCAGGATTGCACGCCACATCTACAGAGAGCAGTTGGAGGGCAACACCAATGTGGACCTGCTGCTCTGACTGGAGAAGAAAGATGAGGCTCTTTCCGGGCGGATCTGTCAGAGTCTCATCAGCGAGGTCCTCAGCCAGGCCCCCGGAAAATCTTCAGTCCGGCACATAGACTGCTTCGGCAATCAAGACATTCTCCCATCACTGGAACAGCTGACGGACTGGCACGTAGCCGCTGTCCACCCGGCTTCGTTCCAGAGTCACTTTGAGTACGAGACGTACATCTTGAATGTCCTGCAGGACCTGTTGTGGCATCTCATCCCTGTCTGCCAAGAGTGGGAGCGGGCAATCTTCTGCAGGCGGTTGATGCTTGGGGTCAAGCTGATGGTCCAGGCGATCCAAGTGCTCGAGAGGTCGCCGGACAGGGAGAAGTTTTTCTTGTGGCTGCGGAGCATACCGGGCGAGGATTTCAAAAACCAGAGGGTGGTTGAACGGCCGGTACGTTTGGCAGTTCAGCGCGCTCTGAACCGGAACTCCTTGGACGTGGACGCCCTTTGCCAGGACCCGGGCCGGCAGCAGATCGTGGCCGACACGGTGGCCGAGACGCTGCTGTCCCTCGCTGAAACCCCACTCCGCATTCTGCTTGCAGCGCCACAGGTCAGACAGAAGGGTCTGTCAGTGGGGCAGACAAATCTGTGTCCCCCCGCCGTCACACTCCAGCAGCCGAGCGACAGCGAGGAGGAAGAGGAGCACATGCCCGCCAGCCTGCCCGGGACGTCCGGGATGAGCAGCCTGGCTGTGCCGGGCACTGCGGTGAGTACAGTCTGGGCAGCCGGCCCTGAAGCTGCAGGCCATTTCAGTGTTTGAGCCGAAGGATGGATTGTTATCCTTTCAGTGGGAATGAATAAGAGCAGGGGCAGCTTCAGCTCGGATTGATTGTCTCCAGTGTCAACTTCAGTATCTCGGTGGGAAGCAGCAGGCAGATACACAACTGATTTCTGTGTTGTTGTGAGTGCTGTGTGTTAGTCTGGCTGCCGATGCTGCAGTGATGATGCTCTGTGCTTTAGCTCCTCCCCCCGGGTGTCACACGGCCACACTTGATGCACAATGACCTCATCGGTGGAGCTCTGTCTGTCCGTTTGTACTGAGATACTTTGCACTGTCTCCACACAGGACCTGCTGCCACAGCGCGGAGTGACAGGGCGAACAGTACGCCCAAAAGCATCAGCCCAGCCAGGAGGGACAGAGCCTATGACACAGCCAATAGCTGCAAGCCAGGCTGAAGGGGATGAGCCTACACTTGATGATCCCCCAGCAGGTATGTTCTTAGGAGATGAGCCCTTCAGTGGGAAACCAGCCATTTCTCTCCAGTGGGTCATCAGGGCCACTTGGAAATGTGTTGCACAGGTGTAGAAACTGTTCCTGTCGTTTCCTGCAACACAAGCTTTTAATGGGATCCACAAGACGGGACAGTGTGGGGGAGGTGATGGAGGGGGACAGAAACAGTGACACAAGTCTCGCTCTGTGTTTCAGAGGCAACCGAGGCGCCGGGCCGGGCCAAGCTCTCCATGTGGAAAACCTTCCGCCGCTTCTGCTCACGGATCTCGCCCCGACTCTCCCGGCTGTGCGTCGTGAAGGTGACGCCCATGTGAACCTCCGGTATGGAAGCTGGGGAGGGAGAGCAAATCACGAACGGGACGTCGCAGCAACCAGGAGAGAGAGAGAGAGAGAGAGAGGCGCAACTTAGGAAAACGCCAACAGCACCAGAAAAACACACATCCCACAGAAAACAGCAGCAAACATTAGGACAATGCCAGGAGGAAATCGGATTCTGTGGAGGAAACGGCCGTGTTCGAGGTGCCAGGGCTGAATCGCATGTCACGCCAGTTTGTATGGGTACATAATTCCATGCATGTTACACACATTTCACTACAAGAAATGAACAAGGCGTAATTCATTTCATAGACGAAGCGATGAAAGAGGCTTTTCATTTCATGCACAACATGAATTGCACTTATTGTTCATTTAATAATCCACTAATACAAACATAACTTTTACATTTTCTGCACGAAATGTATTTTCCTCACATCACTCCGTGCACATAATGTGTACCTAAGGTTCTAATTGGTTAACTGGTAAGTACAGTAAAGCACTTTAAACGCACTCAACGTTAAGCGCAACACACGCTTGGCCACGATAGGGCTGAACAAGATGTGTTTGCATTTAATGGCACTGTAAACATCCCCAGTGTTGCGTGTATCAGCCTGGATGTGAAGTGTGGATATAAACGTGACATTTCATGTGCCGAGAGCCACATTGATTGTTTTCTACACTGAGTGATATTCACAATCAGTATCAGGGCTTAACGAAATTATTATATTGTTAATGTTACTTCAATGCCTCTCTTTTCTTGGTAGCCAGGAAGTGCCCAGATGTAGATGAACAAACTTTGAAAAGGGATGGTTGTGATTAAAGCACATTAAGCATTTCAGACTCTCCCCGTGAAATGCCCGTCTCGTGCCCACACTGGGTATTGTGTCCTGCCAAATACTGATCTAGTGTTGAGCATTTTTGAGGACGAACAGTAAAATGTCAGCTACTTTGCCTTCTGTGGACGGGATGAAGACCCAGGTACACATCATGTGCACAGAGTGATGTGAGGAAAATACATTTCGTGCAGAAAATGTAAAAGTTATGTTTGTATTAGTGGATTATACCGTGTAACAAATTTGTATTTATTTTTTGTTCCTGGATAGTAAGTGTTATTTCCTAATTGCTTATGCCTCAAAAGTCTAAAAAAATGGCTATTATTCCCCACAAACTTTGCTTTTGTGACCAGGACAGTGATAATTTGAAATTTAACTCTTTCCAATGAGAAAACAGGCAGATTTGTGTCTTTTCGTTCACATAAAGTCAGAAAACAACATATGAATCCAAATTAACACGTATTTATACTAAAGTAATACAAAAATGACTACAAAAGTTTTAGAAGTGAGTTTTTTGAGATTTATACAGTATAATGGTAAATCTCGAAAAACTACTGGCTTCTAAATCTTTTGTAGTCATTTTTGTATTACTTTAAGGCTCATTGATGCACGTGGGGAGCGAAGGCTGGCCCGTGTGGTCCGATCCAACAGACGAGCTACTGTAGCTCAGATTGCTGAAAAAGTTAATGCTGGTTCTGATAGAAAGGTGTCAGAACACACAGTGCATCGCAGTTTGTTGCGTATGGGGCTGCGTAGCCGCAGACCAGTCAGGGTGCCCATGCTGACCCCTGTCCACTGCCGAAAGAGCCTACAATGGGCACGTGAGCATCAGAACTGGACCACGGAGCAATGGAAGAAGGTGGCCTGGTCTGATGAATCACGAGTTCAAGGTGTTGACTTGGCCTCCAAATTCCCCAGATCTCAATCCAATCGAGCATCTGTGGGATGTGCTGGCCAAACAAGTCCGATCCATGGAGGCCCCACCTCGCAACTTACAGGACTTAAAGGATCTGCTGCTGACGTCTTGGTGCCAGATACCACAGCACACCTTCAGAGGTCTACTGGAGTCCATGCCTCGACGGGTCAGGGCTGTTTTGGGGGCAAAAAGGGGACCTACACAATTTTAGGCAGGTGGTCATAATGTTATGGCTGATTGGTGTATATGTATGTGAAAGCCACACACAAGGAGGGAGAGAGTCTCGGGGTTCTGTTGGTGTCCGGGCTTTATTGGGGTTCACGGGACAAACACAAGGGGGTAAAATAAGCAAACGTCCACACAAAATAGGGGGCTTCAGGCACTTAGGGTTGTAGGTCTCAGTTCTTCTTCCCTCTGGTTAGCTGCCTCCGTCGGGAAGGGAGAGGGATTAAATAAACAGGGCACAGCTGCTGCTGACGTCACAGTCTCCTCGGTGCTCATTGCCTGCAGCCGTGAGTCCGCAGCCTGTTAGCGAGGGAGCGGACAACACAGCTGCGGCACATGAGCACCTCATCAGCGGACGTCCGCAGCAGCCGTGCCTTGATAGACAGCGGGGCTGTCACAATGTACATATCGGGGGATAAAATGACCCCCCCAGAAAAGGACCGCCCGACAGGCGAACCGGGAGAGAGAAGGGAGGGAGGGTGACGGACTCGGAAGTTGAAGTCCTGCAGGGCGAAGTACCAGTGGGTGATGCGGTGATTCGAGTCCTTCATGCAGTGCAGCCACTGCAAGGGGGCGTGGTCCGTCTCCAGGGTGAAGGGGTGCCCCAGGAGGTAGTAGCGGAGTGTCTCCACAGCCCACTTTATAGCGAGACACTCCTTTTCAATGGTGCTATATTTACGCTCCTGGGGCGATAATTTTTTGCTGAGATAGAGGATTGGGTGTTCCTGACCTCCAACACTCTGGGACAGGACTGCGCCCACTCCAACTTCCGAGGCGTCGGTCTGGAGAATAAAGGGAAGAGAGAAGTCAGGGCACTTTAAGACAGGGTGTTGGCAGAGGCGGTCCTTAATAGCCTGGAAAGCCACCTGGCACTGCTCCGTCCACTGGACCATATCTGGAGCACCTTTTCGCGTCAGTTCGGTCAGGGGGTAAGCCAAGGTGGCAAAATCCGGCAGAAACCGGCGATAATACCCAGCAAACCCCAAGAATTGCCGAACTCGCTGAAACCCTACTCCGCATTCTGCTTGCAGCGCCACAGGTCAGACAGAAGGGTCTGTCAGTGGGGCAGACAAATCTGTGTCCCCCCGCCGTCACACTCCAGCAGCCGAGCGACAGCGAGGAGGAAGAGGAGCACATGCCCGCCAGCCTGCCCGGGACGTCCGGGATGAGCAGCCTGGCTGTGCCGGGCACTGCGGTGAGTACAGTCTGGGCAGCCGGCCCTGAAGCTGCAGGCCATTTCAGTGTTTGAGCCGAAGGATGGGCAGCTTCAGCTCGGATTGATTGTCTCCAGTGTCAACTTCAGTATCTCGGTGGGAAGCAGCAGGCAGATACACAACTGATTTCTGTGTTGTTGTGAGTGCTGTGTGTTAGTCTGGCTGCCGATGCTGCAGTGATGATGCTCTGTGCTTTAGCTCCTCCCCCCGGGTGTCACACGGCCACACTTGATGCACAATGACCTCATCGGTGGAGCTCTGTCTGTCCGTTTGTACTGAGATACTTTGCACTGTCTCCACACAGGACCTGCTGCCACAGCGCGGAGTGACAGGGCGAACAGTACGCCCAAAAGCATCAGCCCAGCCAGGAGGGACAGAGCCTATGACACAGCCAATAGCTGCAAGCCAGGCTGAAGGGGATGAGCCTACACTTGATGATCCCCCAGCAGGTATGTTCTTAGGAGATGAGCCCTTCAGTGGGAAACCAGCCATTTCTCTCCAGTGGGTCATCAGGGCCACTTGGAAATGTGTTGCACAGGTGTAGAAACTGTTCCTGTCGTTTCCTGCAACACAAGCTTTTAATGGGATCCACAAGACGGGACAGTGTGGGGGAGGTGATGGAGGGGGACAGAAACAGTGACACAAGTCTCGCTCTGTGTTTCAGAGGCAACCGAGGCGCCGGGCCGGGCCAAGCTCTCCATGTGGAAAACCTTCCGCCGCTTCTGCTCACGGATCTCGGACTCTCCCGGCTGTGCGTCGTGAAGGTGACGCCCATGTGAACCTCCGGTATGGAAGCTGGGGAGGGAGAGCAAATCACGAACGGGACGTCGCAGCAACCAGGAGAGAGAGAGAGAGAGAGAGAGAGAGAGAGAGAGGCGCAACTTAGGAAAACGCCAACAGCACCAGAAAAACACACATCCCACAGAAAACAGCAGCAAACATTAGGACAATGCCAGGAGGAAATCGGATTCTGTGGAGGAAACGGCCGTGTTCGAGGTGCCAGGGCTGAATCGCATGTCACGCCAGTTTGTATGGGTACATAATTCCATGCATGTTACACACATTTCACTACAAGAAATGAACAAGGCGTAATTCATTTCATAGACGAAGCGATGAAAGAGGCTTTTCATTTCATGCACAACATGAATTGCACTTATTGTTCATTTAATAATCCACTAATACAAACATAACTTTTACATTTTCTGCACGAAATGTATTTTCCTCACATCACTCCGTGCACATAATGTGTACCTAAGGTTCTAATTGGTTAACTGGTAAGTACAGTAAAGCACTTTAAACGCACTCAACGTTAAGCGCAACACACGCTTGGCCACGATAGGGCTGAACAAGATGTGTTTGCATTTAATGGCACTGTAAACATCCCCAGTGTTGCGTGTATCAGCCTGGATGTGAAGTGTGGATATAAACGTGACATTTCATGTGCCGAGAGCCACATTGATTGTTTTCTACACTGAGTGATATTCACAATCAGTATCAGGGCTTAACGAAATTATTATATTGTTAATGTTACTTCAATGCCTCTCTTTTCTTGGTAGCCAGGAAGTGCCCAGATGTAGATGAACAAACTTTGAAAAGGGATGGTTGTGATTAAAGCACATTAAGCATTTCAGACTCTCCCCGTGAAATGCCCGTCTCGTGCCCACACTGGGTATTGTGTCCTGCCAAATACTGATCTAGTGTTGAGCATTTTTGAGGATGAACAGTAAAATGTCAGCTACTTTGCCTTCTGTGGACGGGATGAAGACCCAGGTACACATTATGTGCACAGAGTGATGTGAGGAAAATACATTTCGTGCAGAAAATGTAAAAGTTATGTTTGTATTAGTGGATTATACCGTGTAACAAATTTGTATTTATTTTTTGTTCCTGGATAGTAAGTGTTATTTCCTAATTGCTTATGCCTCAAAAGTCTAAAAAAATGGCTATTATTCCCCACAAACTTTGCTTTTGTGACCAGGACAGTGATAATTTGAAATTTAACTCTTTCCAATGAGAAAACAGGCAGATTTGTGTCTTTTCGTTCACATAAAGTCAGAAAACAACATATGAATCCAAATTAACACGTATTTATACTAAAGTAATACAAAAATGACTACAAAAGTTTTAGAAGTGAGTTTTTTGAGATTTATACAGTATAATGGTAAATCTCGAAAAACTACTGGCTTCTAAATCTTTTGTAGTCATTTTTGTATTACTTTAAGGCTCATTGATGCACGTGGGGAGCGAAGGCTGGCCCGTGTGGTCCGATCCAACAGACGAGCTACTGTAGCTCAGATTGCTGAAAAAGTTAATGCTGGTTCTGATAGAAAGGTGTCAGAACACACAGTGCATCGCAGTTTGTTGCGTATGGGGCTGCGTAGCCACAGACCAGTCAGGGTGCCCATGCTGACCCCTGTCCACTGCCGAAAGAGCCTACAATGGGCACGTGAGCATCAGAACTGGACCACGGAGCAATGGAAGAAGGTGGCCTGGTCTGATGAATCACGAGTTCAAGGTGTTGACTTGGCCTCCAAATTCCCCAGATCTCAATCCAATCGAGCATCTGTGGGATGTGCTGGCCAAACAAGTCCGATCCATGGAGGCCCCACCTCGCAACTTACAGGACTTAAAGGATCTGCTGCTGACGTCTTGGTGCCAGATACCACAGCACACCTTCAGAGGTCTTCTGGAGTCCATGCCTCGACGGGTCAGGGCTGTTTTGGGGGCAAAAAGGGGACCTACACAATTTTAGGCAGGTGGTCATAATGTTATGGCTGATTGGTGTATATGTATGTGAAAGCCACACACAAGGAGGGAGAGAGTCTCGGGGTTCTGTTGGTGTCCGGGCTTTATTGGGGTTCACGGGACAAACACAAGGGGGTAAAATAAGCAAACGTCCACACAAAATAGGGGGCTCCAGGCACTTAGGGTTGTAGGTCTCAGTTCTTCTTCCCTCTGGTTAGCTGCCTCCGTCGGGAAGGGAGAGGGATTAAATAAACAGGGCACAGCTGCTGCTGACGTCACAGTCTCCTCGGTGCTCATTGCCTGCAGCCTTGAGTCCGCAGCCTGTTAGCGAGGGAGCGGACAACACAGCTGCGGCACATGAGCACCTCATCAGCGGACGTCCGCAGCAGCCGTGCCTTGACAGACAGCGGGGCTGTCACAATGTACATATCGGGGGATAAAATGACCCCCCCAGAAAAGGACCGCCCGACAGGCGAACCGGGAGAGAGATGGGAGGGAGGGTGACGGACTCGGAAGTTGAAGTCCTGCAGGGCGAAGTACCAGTGGGTGATGCAGTGATTCGAGTCCTTCATGCAGTGCAGCCACTGCAAGGGGGCGTGGTCCATCTCCAGGGTGAAGGGGTGCCCCAGGAGGTAGTAGCGGAGTGTCTCCACAGCCCACTTTATAGCGAGACACTCCTTTTCAATGGTGCTATATTTACGCTCCTGGGGCGATAATTTTTTGCTGAGATAGAGGATTGGGTGTTCCTGACCTCCAACACTCTGGGACAGGACTGCGCCCACTCCAACTTCCGAGGCGTCGGTCTGGAGAATAAAGGGAAGAGAGAAGTCAGGGCACTTTAAGACAGGGTGTTGGCAGAGGCGGTCCTTAATAGCCTGGAAAGCCACCTGGCACTGCTCCGTCCACTGGACCATATCTGGAGCACCTTTTCGCGTCAGTCCGGTCAGGGGGTAAGCCAAGGTGGCAAAATCCGGCAGAAACCGGCGATAATACCCAGCAAACCCCAAGAATTGCCGAACTCGCTGAAACCCCACTCCGCATTCTGCTTGCAGCGCCACAGGTCAGACAGAAGGGTCTGTCAGTGGGGCAGACAAATCTGTGTCCCCCCGCCGTCACACTCCAGCAGCCGAGCGACAGCGAGGAGGAAGAGGAGCACATGCCCGCCAGCCTGCCCGGGACGTCCGGGATGAGCAGCCTGGCTGTGCCGGGCACTGCGGTGAGTACAGTCTGGGCAGCCGGCCCTGAAGCTGCAGGCCATTTCAGTGTTTGAGCCGAAGGATGGATTGTTATCCTTTCAGTGGGAGTGACTAAGAGCAGGGGCAGCTTCAGCTCGGATTGATTGTCTCCAGTGTCAACTTCAGTATCTCGGTGGGAAGCAGCAGGCAGATACACAACTGATTTCTGTGTTGTTGTGAGTGCTGTGTGTTAGTCTGGCTGCCGATGCTGCAGTGATGATGCTCTGTGCTTTGGCTCCTCCCCCCGGGTGTCACACGGCCACACTTGATGCACAATGACCTCATCGGTGGAGCTCTGTCTGTCCGTTTGTACTGAGATACTTTGCACTGTCTCCACACAGGACCTGCTGCCACAGCGCGGAGTGACAGGGCGAACAGTACGCCCAAAAGCATCAGCCCAGCCAGGGGGGACAGAGCCTATGACACAGCCAATAGCTGCAAGCCAGGCTGAAGGGGATGAGCCTACACTTGATGATCCCCCAGCAGGTATGTTCTTAGGAGATGAGCCCTTCAGTGGGAAACCAGCCATTTCTCTCCAGTGGGTCATCAGGGCCACTTGGAAATGTGTTGCACAGGTGTAGAAACTGTTCCTGTCGTTTCCTGCAACACAAGCTTTTAATGGGATCCACAAGACGGGACAGTGTGGGGGAGGTGATGGAGGGGGACAGAAACAGTGACACAAGTCTCGCTCTGTGTTTCAGAGGCAACCGAGGCGCCGGGCCGGGCCAAGCTCTCCATGTGGAAAACCTTCCGCCGCTTCTGCTCACGGATCTCGGACTCTCCCGGCTGTGCGTCGTGAAGGTGACGCCCATGTGAACCTCCGGTATGGAAGCTGGGGAGGGAGAGCAAATCACGAACGGGACGTCGCAGCAACCAGGAGAGAGAGAGAGAGAGAGAGAGAGAGAGAGAGAGGCGCAACTTAGGAAAACGCCAACAGCACCAGAAAAACACACATCCCACAGAAAACAGCAGCAAACATTAGGACAATGCCAGGAGGAAATCGGATTCTGTGGAGGAAACGGCCGTGTTCGAGGTGCCAGGGCTGAATCGCATGTCACGCCAGTTTGTATGGGTACATAATTCCATGCATGTTACACACATTTCACTACAAGAAATGAACAAGGCGTAATTCATTTCATAGACGAAGCGATGAAAGAGGCTTTTCATTTCATGCACAACATGAATTGCACTTATTGTTCATTTAATAATCCACTAATACAAACATAACTTTTACATTTTCTGCACGAAATGCATTTTCCTCACATCACTCCGTGCACATAATGTGTACCTAAGGTTCTAATTGGTTAACTGGTAAGTACAGTAAAGCACTTTAAACGTCCACTGGACCATATCTGGAGCACCTTTTCGCATCAGTTCGGTCAGGGGGTAAGCCAAGGTGGCAAAATCCGGCAGAAACCGAAACTGCGCACTTGCCCGTGTTTGCCGTGAGCCCCGCCTGCTGAAGGGACCGGAGCACAGCTGCGACGTGGATGAGGTGGCTATTCCAGTCCTTACTGAAAATCACCACATCGTCAAAGTACGCAGAGGCGTATCGTTGGTGGGGCCGGAGTACACAGTCCATCAGCCTTTGGAAAGTGGCCGGGACTCCGTGCAGCCCAAAAGGCATAGTGCGGAACTGGTACAAACCCCGAGGAGTGGAGAAAGCGATTTTCTCTCGGGACGCTGGACTGAGGGGGATCTGCCAATATCCCTTTGTTAAGTCCAGTGTTATGAAAAAGAGAGCAGCGCCCAGCCAATCCAGCAACTCGTCCACACAGGGCATCGGATAGGCATCAAACCTAGACACTGCATTGAGCTTCCTATAATCAATGCAGAATCTAGTGCTGCCGTCAGGTTTTGGCACCAAGACTATAGGGCTACACCACTCCGATTGTGACTTTTCAATGACTCCCAGCTCCAACATCTTCTGCACCTCTTCGTTGACAGCCTGCTTTTTGTAATAGGGGGTGCGATAGGGTTTGACACGCACGCAGGTGTCCGGTGCTGTGTGAATATGGTGTTCAATGAGAGGTGTGAGCCCGGGTCGGTGAGAAAAGACATGCTGGAAGCGGCGCAATAAAGAGCGAACCTGCGGTTTCTGGGTGTTTGTTAAATTGGGTTCAATGCGAACCTCAGAAACAGCGGCTTCAGACTCTTTATTGTGGGAGGAACTAGAAGCACCCAATGCTTCCTCCTCTCGCCACTTCTTCAGCATGTTCAGGTGGTAGACCTGCTTTTCCCTCCGACGATCTGGGCGACACACCTCATAATCAACATCCACTAAGCGGCGTGTGACCACAAGGGTCCCTGCCACTTAGCCAGCAGTTTAGATGTTGAAGTTGGGAGTAACACCAGTACCTTGTCCCCCGGGGTGAACGATCGTAACTGGGCTCCCCTGTTGTACAAGCGCTGTTGTCGCTCCTGGGCCTGTAAGAGATGCGACTGTGCAAGTTTCCCCAGTGCCGATAGGCGATCTCTCAGGTCCAGGACGTGCTGTACCATAGAGGTCCGGGAGGGGGCGGTCGCCTCCCAGTCCTCCTTTATTAAGTCGAGGATGCCCCTCAGCCGCCTCCCGTACAGCAGCTCGAAGGGAGAGAAGCCGGTGGACGCCTGGGGCACCTCGCATACAGCGAACAGTAGGGGCGGCAATAACTTGTCCCAGTCCCGAGCGTGTTCCGTTGGTGTCCGGGCTTTATTGGGGTTCACAGGGGACAAACACAAGGGGGTAAAATAAGCAATGCAAAACAAGACAAAAACGTCCCCACAAAATAAGGGGCTCCGGGCAGTTAGGGTTGTAGGTCTCAGTTCGTCTTCCCTCTGGTTAGCTGCCTCCGTCGGGAAGGGAGAGGGATTAAATAAACAGGGCACAGCTGCTGCTGACGTCACAGTCTCCTCGGTGCTCATTGCCCGCAGCCGTGAGTCCGCAGCCTGTTAGCGAGGGAGCGGACAACACAGCTGCGGCACATGAGCACCTCATCAGCGGACGTCCGCAGCAGCCGTGCCGTGACAGACATAGGGGCTGTCACAATGTACATATCGGGGGATAAAATTACCTTTTTTGGCCACTAGCCACTGTGTCTGGTAGAAGGAAAAAACTTACCAGCCACTTAGTATTTTTACGAGGCAAAGGGAAACAACACCAGAAATGCATGAGGGTGCATAAATGTGTTGTGAACATGTTAAAACATGACATTTATTTAGGTAATGAATCAATCACAATAACAAAAGCAAATCCCACACCTGTATAGACTCTTAGACGGTTGCATATGAGGGAGAAGTATCTGGAAAGATAAAACATGCTCCCACACACAGTTTCTACTTGTGAGTGTCATAAGGTCTTTGACCAAAACACTGCATTCTATTGAATTATAACACTTACTAGTAGAGACAGTGTGCGGGATTTTCAAATTAATCCCATATGCAATAACATGGCAGCTAATGGGCATCTGTATCAACACACTAAACTAACGCATGAGAAGGGGTGTTATATGGTGACACACTGTTGCTCTTCATCCTCCTCTTCCTCTTCACTGCTACTCCCTTCTCTGGGTTTCTGCACGTCATTACATTTCAAAGTGTTTTCTTAAGGCCCTTAAAAGTCATTAAAATGAATGTTGTCATTAAAAGTTGTTGTTTATAAGCTGCAATGTAAAAGTCTGTTTCTCTCTCGCATCTGCACATAATCGGACACCTGCCTTATCAGCCGAGAGTGCCAGGGCTGAGAGAGGTCCTTTGGATTGGGTGAAAAATACATCATCTCTAGGGATGATGAAAGACAGTAACATCCTTTCCATCGGTCAATACCATGTCTATTTTGTGCAGTTGCGCAAACGCCAGCAAAGACACAATGTAAAGAAACCGCACATGGTTCTCTTCACGTCTCTATGGCAAATCGTTTCCCCTTAAATTCACGAAGATGAATACTTATCTAACACCACAACTTTGTTAAATAAATATCTATGTAAAAATGCATTATGAGAAGACGTAATGGAATGGCATAATAACAGAAGACCTGTGAACTCTCATATTATTATTGTTGCCCGACATTATCACAACTTCTTAATTGTCACAATTTCAAATTAACCACTGTAAAAAATCCAGAACACTTT
The DNA here is from genome assembly GCF_036373705.1 of Amia ocellicauda. Lineage (NCBI taxonomy): Eukaryota > Metazoa > Chordata > Actinopteri > Amiiformes > Amiidae > Amia > Amia ocellicauda. Next base: position 17,658,767 of record NC_089859.1, read on the forward strand.
TTAGAACACATTTTTGCAACACTTTTTGAACACTTTTTGGTGTTCATAAATTAAACGCTGTTGATGTTCAGTTAAAGAACTCTAGTGTTTTTAATAAAAACAGGATTCTGTGTTTAAAATGTAAATACATGTATGTACTTATAGCCTTATAGCAACAGTTTTTGAACACTTTTGGGTGTTTAATTTGACGTAGGTGTTCAGCTGCAGAACATGCTATTGATATTCAATTCTGGATTTGTCTGTGATAAAACAAATACAATTCACATTGCAACATATCATTCATACTTTTAACAAACTATTGAAAACAGGTTATTTTAACACTCATATCCCCTTTCAGTCATCTAATTGTGCAGTTTCTTCAGATTCTTTAAATAAAAACATGGGACTTTTTTTTTTTTTTTTCTTATTCAATCTTAACATTTTATTAGTCCTTATGTCCTGGATGCAGAACACATGTGTTTTTTTACAAGCAATACATCATCAAAATTTCTTTCCCCACAGTACTGAAGGCATTGTACGTAGATTTATATGATCACATGTTCTTTTAACCATATTTTGAGTAATCTTGAAAAAAAAAAAAAGCTGTTAACAAATAAAATTGTGTATTTTTACCTTAATGTTTGATAGAGCTGGTGATTCTATTTCACCTTATTTATTATTTGAACATAAGAGCGAACCAGACATTAATCACTCACCCTTGAACTTAGCATAGCATAGCATTTCCTTCTTGCACTTGCCTGATTAAGCTTTCAGTTTTGTAATTGTGATTTTCTTGTCGCCAATAATTTAACAATGTTCAATTAGGATGCAGATGTGGCTTAGCAACGTTTGATTATGATTTAAAGGTAAGTGGTTAGAAGGAAACTAAACATTGAAAAATTCCAGTCCTTTACCTACGCAAAATACTAAACGCAAACGAATAAATGAATAAGTAAAACGCACCTGCGGCGTGATCATCCTTTACACTAGTGTCACGGTGTCTCATGCTTGCTGCCTCACTGTTACAGCGACCTTTTTTCATTAAAGAGTTTCATAAATTTGATGAAATTGCTTGACTTCACATCCAGAAATGGGTCATTTAAAATGGTCTGCTGCAATACATTTTAGGATAGCTAAGATCAGACAAGTAATACGCAGCCAACAAAATCACAACTGCATCACTTACTCTACTTGCCTCGATGTAGATTCTGCACTGGTCGCCAACAACAACGGCTTCCTCCAAGGTGTCTCCTCAAGTAAACAGGATCAGCTTAGGTGCACTCCCAGCTTTGGACTCTAGGTGTCTATCAACTTCAGTGCTCGGTATATCCTAAAATTACAAAAAAAGAAAGAATTGGGCAAACCATCTTTAACAAAACAAAACTATAGGTCATTCAGTTGATTAGCACACTGTAAAATTGAATTTACTAAACACCATTATGGAATTACTGCTTTTTATTCATAATTGTTCCCCTTCTCTGGACTACACAAGAGCTTCCATGCATCAGTCAATGTCCTGTTGAAAGTATAAGCAAAGGTCTGTCTGAATAATTACATTGATTACAAGCAAGTTTTCATTCTTACACTAAGAAATACATTTATAAAACACATTCAAGAGGTAAGCCAAAATGTTCTAAACAAATATAGCTGAAAAAAACTAAAAGTAGAATGTATTTAAAACAATAACTGCACATTATACTTTCCAGTATGAGAGCAAGAAGTAATCATATATGAATACCTCTTTCTTCTCAATAACAGGAGTTGTCTTTTCGCCTCTTCCCTTATAGAATCCTGTCTCCTGTTCCAAGTACTGCAGAACAGCTATATCCTTCAGCTCTCCCTAAAACAAATGTATTCTTTTAATATTCTATAACAATTTATGCAATAATAATGCAAATATTAGTAGTTTTCCCCCACACTTATGCAATAGTAACCATATATACTCACACAATTTTGCTAAAATGTATGCTACACAAAAGCAGTTAACTTAAGCATATATTACTTGCACTGGATTCGCCATCATGCTCTCCACAGTCATCAACACATCCTCCAGTTTTCCGAAAATGTCTCCTGCATCATGTCGGTTTGTAGCAAGGAGGAAGTCATAGAAAACCTACAAAACAAAGACATTCTTGAGAACAGGTCAAATGCATTTTTCATGATTGGAATCTATAACTTAAGATACTTAATTGAATATATACCAATAGTTTATTTGACATGCAACCTCCTTCACCTTCAACATAACACAAACTTTAAAAAATCTAATTTACGTAATCCCCTTCCTCAAAACAAGGGTATTTCTACAGTATTGGGCTTAATTTTCCATGAGGAGTGGAGGACAGCCACATCCGGCAGTTGTTATGAGTCTCTTTTAACAGCATCTTTACATGGCCACCATTTGGCTTCACTTTCTGACACTCTTTTTTCAGCTCTTCCAGGTGTCTGTTGTAGTCTTCCACGGGCAATAACAGAGACACTGCAGGTCCAACCTCATAGGATTGGAGGAGGGGGTCCATTTTTTGATCCGTCTGAATTTTGTTTTTTGTCTTTGTGGCGGATATGTCTCATCCTTTGACTCAGACATTTACAGAAGTGAGACTAAAAAGAAAAGCAAAAGGGTTTTAATCAAAGTCATGTAATAAAATGTGTACAAATGAAAGGTACAAAATATTACATAACTGGAAAGCAAAACTTTTAGTGTATGCGTGAATTAAAAAACAACCAAACGGGGCTCCTGACTGGCGTATCCATTAAAGGCACTCCTCTTGGAGTCCAGGGTGCGCTTTACAACTGTGGTTCAGACCCAAGGCTGGGGACGGGAGTCCACAGGCACGCCATATAATTGACCTGCCCAAGTTTGGGAGGGCAGAGTCAGCATTAATTTCCTTGGCTCACGTCGCTTCAGCACCCCACTGTGGCTGACCAGGCACCTGCAGGCTGGGGGTGGGTAGACCAGTGCCAGTCATCCAATTGATGCTTTGGGTTCCCTGCCTAAGCTCCGAGCTTGATGTGTGAAAATAAGTCAGATGGCTGACAGCGCATGTCTTGGAGGACATGTATTGGTGCACGGGGCTGTAGCACTGAGCTGAGCTTAATGATTGGTTATTTCAAATTGGGGAGAAAAACAGGAAGAATTGGAGGAGGAATAAACTGGGTTGAAAAAAAACAGAAATGATACATACCCAAGGATGAATTCCCTAGTGGGATATGGAGGGGTACTGCTGTAGCATTTGTCTCCCAATTAGCTGACAATCGGCTGAAGTCATTGTTTCGTAAACAAGATAATGATGAGTAGCCTCATCAATCATTCAATTCCAAATGCTGGAAGCCATGTTGTTTCAAAGGTTTGCCTTTACAATTTGCGAAAAAGTAGGCAATAGTGCTTTTCCTGCAGATACGTCTGGAATAAAAGTGTTAAAAAAAAAAAAGTTTAATGTAGGTCACAGGTCAGAAATCACTGCATTTAGATTTACTTTATTCCAAATACTATAAAAGCGGATCTAACATGTCTGTATGATCAGGAATCACTACGCAAACCACACTAGGTAAAAAATAAAAATAAATACTTGAAACAAATTGGTTACATATCACTAGCAGAAATACAGTATTAAATCTCTTTCTGAGACCCTGCTTAGAATTCATTTATTAAAAAAAGAAAAGACAACAAGTACTTTAAATACCACTTATATTTGCAAAAGGTGCATTGTCAGGAAATCTATCCTCAACACTGGGTCCTGGAACCATCTCCTGCTGGGCCTGTGCTCCAGTGTCTTGTGCTGACTGAGTCAATGGGGCTGTTGACTGGCTATGCATCCACGTCTCATGCTCCTGAAGTATCTGTAATACTTTTCCCTCACAGTATTGCAGCACATCGTCCTCATCCACCTCAGTTTCATCCTCCTCTAGCACTACTCTTTTTCGCAAATTGTAAAGGCAAACCTTTGAAACAACATGGCTTCCAGCATTTGGAATTGAATGATTGATGAGGCTACTCATCATTATCTTGTTTACGAAACAATGACTTCAGCCGATTGTCAGCTAATTGGGAGACAAATGCTACAGCAGTACCCCTCCATATCCCACTAGGGAATTCATCCTTGGGTATGTATCATTTCTGTTTTTTTTCAACCCAGTTTATTCCTCCTCCAATTCTTCCTGTTTTTCTCCCCAATTTGAAATAACCAATCATTAAGCTCAGCTCAGTGCTACAGCCCCGTGCACCAATACATGTCCTCCAAGACATGCGCTGTACTTGCCTGCTGGTATGCAAAGTTTTTGCTGACCTACACTCACCTAAAGGATTATTAGGAACACCTGTTCAATTTCTCATTAATGCAATTATCTAATCAACCAATCACATGGCAGTTGCTTCAATGCATTTAGGGGTGTGGTCCTGGTCAAGACAATCTCCTGAACTCCAAACTGAATGTCTGAATGGGAAAGAAAGGTGATTTAAGCAATTTTGAGCGTGGCATGGTTGTTGGTGCCAGACGGGCCGGTCTGAGTATTTCACAATCTGCTCAGTTACTGGGATTTTCACGCACAACCACTTCTAGGGTTTACAAAGAATGGTGTGAAAAGGGAAAAACATCCAGTATGCGGCAGTCCTGTGGGCGAAAATGCCTTGTTGATGCTAGAGGTCAGAGGAGAATGGGCCGACTGATTCAAGCTGATAGAAGAGCAACTTTGACTGAAATAACCACTCGTTACAACCGAGGTATGCAGCAAAGCATTTGTGAAGCCACAACACGTACAACCTTGAGGCGGATGGACTACAACAGCAGAAGACCCCACCGGGTACCACTCATCTCCACTACAAATAGGAAAAAGAGGCTACAATTTGCACAAGCTCACCAAAATTGGACAGTTGAAGACTGGAAAAATGTTGCCTGGTCTGATGAGTCTCGATTTCTGTTGAGACATTCAGATGGTAGAGTCAGAATTTGGCGTAAACAGAATGAGAACATGGATCCATCATGCCTTGTTACCACTGTGCAGGCTGGTGGTGGTGTTGTAATGGTGTGGGGGATGTTTTCTTGGCACACTTTAGGCCCCTTAGTGCCAATTGGGCATCGTTTAAATGCCACGGCCTACCTGAGCATTGTTTCTGACCATGTCCATCCCTTTATGACCACCATGTACCCATTCTCTGATGGCTACATCCAGCAGGATAATGCACCATGTCACAAAGGTCCAATCATTTCAAATTGGTTTCTTGAACATGACAATGAGTTCACTGTACTAAACTGGCCCCCACAGTCACCAGATCTCAACCCAATAGAGCATCTTTGGGATGTGGTGGAACGGGAGCTTCGTGCCCTGGATGTGCATCCCACAAATCTCCATCAACTGCAAGATGCTATCCTATCAATATGGGCCAACATTTCTAAAGAATGCTTTCAGCACCTTGTTGAATCAATGCCACGTAGAATTAAGGCAGTTCTGAAGGCGAAAGGGGGTCAAACACAGTATTAGTATGGTGTTCCTAATAATCCTTTAGGTGAGTGTATATAGCCTGTGTAATAAAAATTATATATTTAAAATGAAGTGATTTTTTTCCTCTCTTGACTTGGCAGCAGCAGTGTTGCATATAGCTGTGAAAATGTCTTTATTTTCCTCAAAACTTTCCATGAGAAGGTCTTGCTCATTAAGGCTGACAAAAGTTGCTCTCTGTTTTGACGTCACCTTCAATCTTTGTTTGAGTGCTCTGCAATTCTTATACACATGTGCACTTCTTTGGATTTCATAACTCAGAATTGAGTTAATGAGACAAGTTTAGCCTCTAGTCAGCTTTGAGGAACCTTTCACCTTGAAAAAGATGCCAGTCCATCACATCTATAGATGTGCTGTGAAAATAATTTTGGGTTTAGATGAGGCAGATCATGTCTTACTAATCTATTAGAGTCCTTTGAACATGGAACTGCAGCTGTAGATCACGTGAAAGCATATGATATGATATATAGCTCTGGAAAAATTGAGACCACTGCAAAATTATCAGTTTCTCTGGTTTTACTATTTATAGGTATGTGTTTGGGTAAAATGAACATTTTTGTTTTATTCTATAAACTACTGAGAACATTTCTCCCAAATTCCAAATAAAAATATGAATGGAATGGCTACCATACATGTAGAAATGCTGATTTAAGAAACATTTGCAGTGGTCTCTTAATTTTTTCCAGAGCTTTACTTATATTTTCAGAAAGCTTTTGATAAGGTTCCACACCAAAGACTGATCCTCAAATTGGAAGCTGTAGGCATTCAGGGTAATGTAAGTAGATGGATTATGAACTGGTTGACGTATAGGAAACAGGGTGTCGATTAGAGGAGTCACTTCTAACTGGAGTGAGGTTGTTAGTGGAGTTCCACAGGGATCAGTACTAGGGCCTTTGCTTTTTCAAATCTATATTAATGATACAATCTCGGCAGCACAGGTTATTCAAAGGGACTTAGACGATATTCAGTTGTGGGACACCTGGCAGATTAAATTCAATGTGGACAAGTGCAAGGTATTACATGCAGGTAACAAAAATGTCCACTATAATTACACTATGGGAGGAATAGAACTAGATGAAGTAACGCATGAGAAAGATCTAGGAGTATATGTGGACTCCTCACTTTCTCCATCCAAACAATGTGGGGAAGCAATAAAAAAGGCTAACAGAATGTTAGGGTATATTGTCAAAAGTGTAATGGGAAGGCTATACCAGAACTGTCACAAAGTCCAGACACTTGATTTAAGCCCAGTCCCATCCATGGCAAGCACAGCAGAGCCTCATGGAGCCTTTGGGCAAGCCGCCTGCAGTGCTTGATCGCCCAGCATTTGACGCACCTTGCAAAAGTTTGTCAACCAGTTCAGGTTGCAGCGTTACATAGGTCCTCCATAGAAGCATGTATTTTGTTTAATCTGTAACTTGTCCTGGTTAAGGACATCTGCTAAGTAAATTAAAAATAATACGGCAAAAAGTGTTCTTTGCAAATCTGTAGTAAGATTAAGGGGGTCAAGTTGTGCTGTTTAAAAGACATATCTAATAGCACATATCTTGATGATGATGATGATAATAAATAGCAAATATTTACGTAATGCTCGTCTGAATAAAATGTTGTCTATACACGTTTAGCTCTTCCTAATATTTATTAACAGAAAATTGTATTTATTACACTGTCTCCAACCATGTAAAGCAGAAAGAATAAAATAGTTTTAAAAAAGGCCCTAAATAACTAAATGCTCCACCAGCTGCGGTTTTCTTGTGTATTTTAGGGACCACAAAGTAACCAGCTTCCTGGGATGTCAATGGCTGACCTGGAGTGTATTTGATAAGTAGATATTTTAAGTAGGGAGGTGCCAGTCCCTTTAGTGCTTTAAATGCTAATAAGAGAACTATGAAATCTATGCTGTAGCGCACAGGGAGCCAGTGAAGAGAAGCTAATACTAGAGTGATGTGTTCATGTTTTTTTGTTTTAGGAAGGAAGATCTCGACATATTCTGAAAGTGTGATTCACATAGATTATTCACAGGATAGATTATGGTCACAGATGACACCCGGGTTTCATGCCATCTCCTTAGAGGTGAAATTAAAGTTATAATTACTCAGTTTTGTGAGTGTATAATGAACAGTTAGATTTTTGTCCCCTAAAATTTGGACTTCTGTTTTATCAGAATTAAGTATAAGAAAATTACTTGTCATCCAAAGCTTTAACCTCAGACAGACAGCAGATCAGTGTTTCTAGGTCTATGATATTGTTAGGATTGTCATCTGTGTCATCTGTGTAACTATGAAAGTTAATATTATGGCATCAAATGATATCAATGCATGATCAATGAAAAAAGTATAGGTCCAAGAACTGAGCCCTGTGTTACGCCATACTTAACCTCATTTAAATGTGTGTGGTTTTCATTAATCTGAACATATTGGAGTCTGTTTGACAGATATGATTTAAATCAGGACAGAACATGGTGGGAAAGGCCAATAAGGTTTTCTAAGTGGTGTATCAATATTTGGTGTGTCAAAAGCCGCATTTAAGTCTAGTAAAATAATAATAGTGGTACACCCTAAGTGGACTGTGTAGTGGGAAAATGTACTTTTATTATTTTATTAATATTATTTGTATTATGAATTGTTTCATGTTGTTAATTCAGTCCTGTATATAAAGCAAATCATACGTTTGTATTTATCCCTTTCTTGGAGCTACATAAATTATTAGTTTGCTAAAACATTTTGATCTGTAGATTCTTACCAAACTAAGAATGGTACAGAAATATACCAAAGTCATTTTACCCTGACTCTGCATTAAGGTTAATTGTTTATTGAATTGTATACAAATACTGTAACCAATCATTGTCTTTTAAATAGACTGCACGACTGTGCAGACTTTTTAGCCTGTTAGCCTGGTGACGTCTTTTCCGGCAGAAGGCTAACATGGACAGGTTTGTCGCAGATTCTGTGCAGACTCGGCAAAGTATGCGTGTCGTGAACAAAGCCTCTGTGTCCTACGTCTGCGCAGACTCTGGGAACAAACTGTCCATGGTCGGCGTCTGCATGAACGCAGCCGGAACAGACGTCACCGGGTCACGCATCCACCGGCTGCAAGGTCTGCACAGCCGCGCAGCTGCTCAAGAGGGACTGCGCTGGAGCAGCCGCGGCTGCAAAACAATAACCGAGCGCTGTGTGACGAAGACGTGCATCAGCCAGAGCCAGAGACACTGCATGGAGCGCCACCTAGTCAGGAGGAGTGGATCGCCTCAAGGGCATGATCTTATGGATTTCATGGTACATATGGCAAAGTATAACAGAAATATAATATTTCAGAGTTCGTCAGCTCATCAGTAAAAGAACATGCATGTTTTAGTGGTGTATGTATACATTATAACACAATTTCCATATGTTCCGTGCATTTGTAAGTGCACATCTGGCAAGGAAATACATAATAATACATACATGTATTTTACATGTGTATTTCTCTCAAAGCACACATTAAATGTATATTGGAATCCAGTGTAAATATATTATACACAATAAAGAGCTACTTGTCACCTTGAACTTTAACATTCAGCAGCACTGTTTTGAAAGACAAGGCACTGCTGCAAGCTGCAAGGAGTAACACCAAGTACACTTGGAATGAGGACAGTCAGATTATTTAAAGATTATTTAAATGTGAGAAAATAACATGTTTAAAGTTAAATTCATTCTTAGTAATTATTTCTTTAATTTTATTTTTTGTTGTTTTGCAAACTCTTTTAGTCTTTTCGTGTATTTTTCTTCCACTTTGTGAATAAAGCATTGCAGTGCTTTTAAGGTAGTTTTGAATGCTTGTCTCTGCCCCACGCCCGCTTCCCTCGAAGGCTATAGACAGAATTAACCTGAATGTGATCTATTCTGGTGATGCCACAGCAGGGGACATTTCTCTAAAGCAAAAAAGAACATATCTGTTCAACTGTAACACTTTTTGACCTAATATTTACTTATATAAAGGTGCATTTTGTCAGGATTGTGTTCTCAAAAGTCGCCAGATATGGCCATTCAAAGGCTTTATCCCTAAAATGTTCAAGTTTCTACCGTAATTCCCACAGGACTGGACGCAGGGTTAGTACGCAACTCTGAAAGTTGGTTGCAATTGAGCCATTATTCCCTTCAGGTCCACAGTCACTCGAGTGTAGCAGTATGTAGTGTATTCGCATGACGAGTGTAGCAGTATGTACAGTGTATTCGCATGACGAGTGTAGCAGTATGTACAGTGTATTCACATGAGTGTAGCAGTATGTACAGTGTATTCGCATGACGAGTGTAGCAGTATGTACAGTGTATTCGCATGACGAGTGTAGCAGTATGTACAGTGTATTCGCATGACGAGTGTAGCAGTATGTACAGTGTATTCGCATGACGAGTGTAGCAGTATGTACAGTGTATTCACATGAGTGTAGCAGTATGTACAGTGTATTCACATGACGAGTGTAGCAGTATGTACAGTGTATTCACATGAGTGTAGCAGTATGTACAGTGTATTCACATGAGTGTAGCAGTATGTACAGTGTATTCACATGACGAGTGTAGCAGTATGTACAGTGTATTCACATGAGTGTAGCAGTATGTACAGTGTATTCACATGACGAGTGTAGCAGTATGTACAGTGTATTCACATGAATGTAGCAGTATGTACAGTGTATTCACATGACGAGTGTAGCAGTATGTACAGTGTATTCGCATGACGAGTGTAGCAGTATGTACAGTGTATTCGCATGACGAGTGTAGCAGTATGTACAGTGTATTCACATGAGTGTAGCAGTATGTACAGTGTATTCACATGACGAGTGTAGCAGTATGTACAGTGTATTCGCATGACGAGTGTAGCAGTATGTACAGTGTATTCACATGACGAGTGTAGCAGTATGTACAGTGTATTCACATGACGAGTGTAGCAGTATGTACAGTGTATTCACATGACGAGTGTAGCAGTATGTACAGTGTATTCACATGAGTGTAGCAGTATGTACAGTGTATTCACATGACGAGTGTAGCAGTATGTACAGTGTATTCACATGAGTGTAGCAGTATGTACAGTGTATTCACATGAGTGTAGCAGTATCTACAGTGTATTCACATGAGTGTAGCAGTATGTACAGTGTATTCACATGACGAGTGTAGCAGTATGTACAGTGTATTCACATGACGAGTGTAGCAGTATGTACAGTGTATTCACATGAGTGTAGCAGTATGTACAGTGTATTCACATGACGAGTGTAGCAGTATGTACAGTGTATTCACATGAGTGTAGCAGTATGTACAGTGTATTCACATGACGAGTGTAGCAGTATGTACAGTGTATTCACATGAGTGTAGCAGTATGTACAGTGTATTCGCATGACGAGTGTAGCAGTATGTACAGTGTATTCACATGACGAGTGTAGCAGTATGTACAGTGTATTCACATGAGTGTAGCAGTATGTACAGTGTATTCGCATGACGAGTGTAGCAGTATGTACAGTGTATTCGCATGACGAGTGTAGCAGTATGTACAGTGTATTCACATGACGAGTGTAGCAGTATGTACAGTGTATTCACATGAGTGTAGCAGTATGTACAGTGTATTCACATGACGAGTGTAGCAGTATGTAGTGTATTCGCATGACGAGTGTAGCAGTATGTACAGTGTATTCGCATGAGTGTAGCAGTATGTACAGTGTATTCGCATGACGAGTGTAGCAGTATGTACAGTGTATTCACATGAGTGTAGCAGTATGTACAGTGTATTCGCATGACGAGTGTAGCAGTATGTACAGTGTATTCGCATGACGAGTGTAGCAGTATGTACAGTGTATTCACATGAGTGTAGCAGTATGTACAGTGTATTCACATGACGAGTGTAGCAGTATGTACAGTGTATTCACATGAGTGTAGCAGTATGTACAGTGTATTCACATGACGAGTGTAGCAGTATGTACAGTGTATTCACATGAGTGTAGCAGTATGTACAGTGTATTCACATGACGAGTGTAGCAGTATGTACAGTGTATTCACATGAGTGTAGCAGTATGTACAGTGTATTCACATGAGTGTAGCAGTATCTACAGTGTATTCACATGAGTGTAGCAGTATGTACAGTGTATTCACATGACGAGTGTAGCAGTATGTACAGTGTATTCACATGACGAGTGTAGCAGTATGTACAGTGTATTCACATGAGTGTAGCAGTATGTACAGTGTATTCACATGACGAGTGTAGCAGTATGTACAGTGTATTCACATGAGTGTAGCAGTATGTACAGTGTATTCACATGACGAGTGTAGCAGTATGTACAGTGTATTCACATGAGTGTAGCAGTATGTACAGTGTATTCGCATGACGAGTGTAGCAGTATGTACAGTGTATTCACATGACGAGTGTAGCAGTATGTACAGTGTATTCACATGAGTGTAGCAGTATGTACAGTGTATTCGCATGACGAGTGTAGCAGTATGTACAGTGTATTCGCATGACGAGTGTAGCAGTATGTACAGTGTATTCACATGACGAGTGTAGCAGTATGTAGTGTATTCGCATGACGAGTGTAGCAGTATGTACAGTGTATTCACATGACGAGTGTAGCAGTATGTACAGTGTATTCACATGAGTGTAGCAGTATGTACAGTGTATTCGCATGACGAGTGTAGCAGTATGTACAGTGTATTCGCATGACGAGTGTAGCAGTATGTACAGTGTATTCACATGAGTGTAGCAGTATGTACAGTGTATTCACATGACGAGTGTAGCAGTATGTACAGTGTATTCACATGAGTGTAGCAGTATGTACAGTGTATTCACATGACGAGTGTAGCAGTATGTACAGTGTATTCACATGAGTGTAGCAGTATGTACAGTGTATTCGCATGACGAGTGTAGCAGTATGTACAGTGTATTCACATGAGTGTAGCAGTATGTACAGTGTATTCGCATGACGAGTGTAGCAGTATGTACAGTGTATTCACATGAGTGTAGCAGTATGTACAGTGTATTCACATGAGTGTAGCAGTATGTACAGTGTATTCGCATGACGAGTGTAGCAGTATGTACAGTGTATTCGCATGACGAGTGTAGCAGTATGTAGTGTATTCGCATGACGAGTGTAGCAGTATGTACAGTGTATTCGCATGACGAGTGTAGCAGTATGTAGTGTATTCGCATGACGAGTGTAGCAGTATGTACAGTGTATTCGCATGACGAGTGTAGCAGTATGTACAGTGTATTCACATGACTTATTGAGCTGGCTGCTGATTAAGCCCCACAGGTAGAAAAGGGCGGCGCAGGGTGGGACTGAATGAGGTGTTTGTTCGTTGGCTGTGATTGACATTCATTCTCTGGTGTTTTAAGTTCAGTATTTGTTTCAATGGCTTTTCAACGGTAATGGCATTCTTCGGCAATTTGAGTTGTCTGGCGATACGATGGACAGGAGTTTATAAGGTAAAGGTATTTCATGCTTCAACTGTATTGTTACTTCCCTGCTAACACACAACGTGTGTTAGCTGAGTTGTCAGTCCTGTACTAAAATAAAACATAAAAACCACCGCAGTAGGTAACGTCAGTTTCTGTTAATATATTATGGGACAGATTACTTTACACTGACCTAAATTATCGAATTAAATCAATCACAATACCACTGAGCTTTTAAATAATTAATAGTCTCGTTTAAACGTTTAACTTCGTGGGAGGCGTCCAAGTTAGTAGGTTGTCAGTAATAAAAAAGCAGAGCTGTCTGATTACGGGACAGACTAAAAACAATGACTAAGCGGAATATCTGACTGTAATGCGGAAAACAGAAGGAACAGAACTGCCTTAATTCTACGTGGCATTGATTCAACAAGGTGCTGAAAGCATTCTTTAGAAATGTTGGCCCATATTGATAGGATAGCATCTTGCAGTTGATGGAGATTTGTGGGATGCACATCCAGGGCACGAAGCTCCCGATCCACCACATCCCAAAGATGCTCTATTGGGTTGAGATCTGGTGACTGTGGGGGCCAGTTTAGTACAGTGAACTCATTGTCATGTTCAAGAAACCAATTTGAAATGATTGGACCTTTGTGACATGGTGCATTATCCTGCTGGAAGTAGCCATCAGAGGATGGGTACATGGTGGTCATAAAGGGATGGACATGGTCAGAAACAATGCTCAGGTAGGCCGTGGCATTTAAACGATGCCCAATTGGCACTAAGGGGCCTAAAGTGTGCCAAGAAAACATCCCCCACACCATTACACCACCACCACCAGCCTGCACAGTGGTAACAAGGCATGATGGATCCATGTTCTCATTCTGTTTACGCCAAATTCTGACTCTACCATCTGAATGTCTCAACAGAAATCGAGACTCATCAGACCAGGCAACATTTTTCCAGTCTTCAACTGTCCAATTTTGGTGAGCTTGTGCAAATTGTAGCCTCTTTTTCCTATTTGTAGTGGAGATGAGTGGTACCCGGTGGGGTCTTCTGCTGTTGTAGCCCATCCGCCTCAAGGTTGTACGTGTTGTGGCTTCACAAATGCTTTGCTGCATACCTCGGTTGTAACGAGTGGTTATTTCAGTCAAAGTTGCTCTTCTATCAGCTTGAATCAGTCGGCCCATTCTCCTCTGACCTCTAGCATCAACAAGGCATTTTCGCCCACAGGACTGCCGCATACTGGATGTTTTTCCCTTTACACACCATTCTTTGTAAACCCTAGAAATGGTTGTGTGTGAAAATCCCAGTAACTGAGCAGATTGTGAAATACTCAGACCGGCCCGTCTGGCACCAACAACCATGCCACGCTCAAAATTGCTTAAATCACCTTTCGTTCCCATTCAGACATTCAGTTTGGAGTTCAGGAGATTGTCTTGACCAGGACCACACCCCTAAATGCATTGAAGCAACTGCCATGTGATTGATTGGTTAGATAATTGCATTAATGAGAAATTGAACAGGTGTTCCTAATAATCCTTTAGGTGAGTGTATATTCCGTCAATCCTATTTATGCTATGTTTTCAGTATTCCTGCCCTGTCATTCCATAGAAAGCAGCTGTCATTCCACTTTTATATTTTAAAGAAAGTGTATTGAGGATCGTATGATTCCTGTGTGGGACGTTGAGATCTAGAACGTCCTTCTGTTTTCCGCATTGTAGCCCATGGGCATTCCTCAGTCTGTCGTTTCAGTCTGTCTCTGACTGGGACGTTACCGCAGCTTCTCAATAAACGCTGCTTACATTCCGCGTCCCAAACCGCACACCTGCTCCCTCGTCCCCCTGGTGTTGTAATACATTGGCCATGTTCTTGTGATGCCCATTCTGCAGTTCCTTACAAAGTTTCAATGATACACTTTTTTTTTTTTTTTTTTTTTTAATGGAGGCTGCATAGGGCCTTGCTAGACCCAAGCTTAACTATGTGTAAGGAGTCCAAAAGATACCTGTCCTCTGATTGGCTCAGAGTCTTAGCCATATACCCCAAAGAGGCCCAGGAGTTAGGTTTCCTATTGCCATATTGATATATTTTGTAAATCATAGAACCTTATTTTGGCAAATTCATATACCTTCCTAACTGAGAAAAAGTTTTATGTTTTACGATACAGGCCTGTGCTCACCAAAGTACGACAGATAACGCATACATGCTGGAGAGCTAAGGGGATGGGGGCATGGGGGAAATCAAAATCAACAACATGAGTGCTAGCAATGCAAAACAAGTATGACAAAAATATTATAAATGCAATTGTACAGGAGAGCTGAGCGGAATAAACAACTAAATTACAGGTACAGTCTGAAATGATGGGTCTTGAGTAATAGGAGGAGGAGGGTGGTCAGGGACTCGGCTGTCTTGACTTCAATGGGAAGGTCTTTCCACCACTTGGATGAAAAAGGACTGGGCTTTGGAGGAAGGGGATACTAAGGATCCTCTAATCCAGAGGTGCCCTGAAGTTTCCTTACATTGCCTTGTAGATGCCCATGTTTATAAAAATAAGCAGAAAAAGTCCTGCTTCAAAGTATGCGTATGTTTTTCCTTTTCTCAGCAGCTAGTGCGCAGTGGACTCCCTGCAGTCCGATTCTGCAGCTCCAGCCCGAAGCCAGTCCGGATCTGCAGTCTGGACCACTTGGTTCTGACGGTGCGCAGCGTGCCTGAGTCCCTGGCTTTCTACTCCTCTGTGCTGGGCATGGAGGTCATCACCTTCCAGGTACAGGCCTCAGCTGCTGCACTTTGTACTGCACACACCACTTTACACCCTGCCTACTGCACACATCACTGTAAACCCTGCTTACTGCACACACTGCCCACACTACTGTACACCTTGCCTACTGTACACACTGCCTATTGCTAGGGTTGCACAATTTTGGAAATATTCATAGGTGGAAACTTTCTATGTGAATTAACAGAAATAAAATGAAAATGTAGGGGTTGTTTGCATAGGCTGTATTTACCATGTCATATGCAGACAGAATCATAAACCTTTTACCTTATCATAAGCAGATATAATTGCAAACCCTTCTAACAGAAATAATTAAAAAAAAACAATTTAGTTATGAGTTATACCTTTTCAACATAAATCTGTAAAATGATAGTAGCCTAAAGCAAAGTGTGTTTATATAAAGCTGATTATTTAACAATCGACATTGAAGGCAGTGACCATATTTTACCAGAAATGACTGCCAATGATAAAATATATATATATATATATACACACACACACACAGACCTGCTCAAATTTGTTGGTACCCTTACAGCTCATTAAAATAATGCTTAATTCCTCCTGAAAAGTGATGAAATAAAAGCTATTGCATCATGTATACTTGCATGCCTTTGGTATGTCATAAAATAAAGCAAAGAAGCTGTGAAAAGAGATAAATTATTGCTCATTCTACAAAGACATTCTACCTGGTCACATTTGTTGGTACCCCTTAGAAAAGATAATAAATAATAGGATTATAGTGATATTCCAAACTAATTAGTTTATTTAATTAGTATCACACATGTCTCCAATCTTGTAATCAGTCATTCAGCCTATTTAAATTGAGGAAAGTAGTCACTATGCCGTTTGGTATCATTGTGTGCGTCACACTGAACATGGACCAGAGAAAGCAAAGGAGAGAGAGCTGTCTGAGGAGATCAGAAAGAAAATAATAGAAAAGCATGGTAAGGGTAAAGGCTACAAGACCATCTCCAAGCAGCTTGATGTTCCTGTGACAACAGTTGCAAATATTATTAAGTTCAAGGTCCATGGAACTGAGACAACCTCCCTGGGCGTGGCCGCAAGAAGAAAATCGACCCCAGATTGAACAGAAGGATAGTGTGAATGGCAGAAAAAGAACAAGGATAACTGCCAAAGAGATACAAGCTGAACTCTGAGGTGAAAGTACGTCAGTTTCTGATCGTACCATCTTTTGCTTTTTGAGCGACAATGGCCTCCAAGGAAGAAGACCCAGGAGGACTCCACTTTTGAAAGAAAACCTAAAAAAGCCAGACTGGAATTTGCAAAAATGCATATTGACAAGCCACAATCCTTCTGGGAGAGTGTCCTCTGGAGCTTTTTGGCAAGTCACATCAGCTCTATGTTCACAGAGAAAAAAATGAAGCTTTCAAAGAAAAGAACACCCATACCTACAGTGAAACATGGAGGAGGCTCGGTTATGTTTCGGGGCTGCTTTGCTGCGCCTGGCACAGGGTGCCTTGAATCTGTGCAGAGCACAATGAAATCTCAGTCAAAGTATTTATTTATCAAGTGCACCGAATAACATGCATCATTTTGAACATTTAAACTCTTGTGACATGGCACGCAACATCTTTGTAGAAATTAAAAGCAAAAATAATAACAGAAAATACAAAATATACCTAACAATAATGACTAAAAACTTCAAATAATGTAGAAATTGGAATATGGACAGTATGAATAAATATAAGTGTTATAGTGCCTATAAATAAATACATTAAAATGTGCTAATGTACATGAATATACATAGAAAGTGACTGGAGCATATGAAGTGTTCATGTGATCAATAGATCAGTGTTGCTGGTTGAGGAGCCTTATGCTCCGGTAACGTCTACCAGATGGCAGCAGTGTGAACAGGCCATAGTCTTTTATGATGTTCCGTGCTTTCCTAAGGCATCGTGTATAGTAGATGCCTTGCACAGAAGGGAGATGGCAGCCGATGATGCGCTCTGCTGACTTCACCACCCTCTGGAGGGCCTTGCAGTCAGCAGCGGAGCAGCTGCCGTACCAGGCAGTAATGCAGTCTGAGAGGATGCTCTTAATGGTGCACCTGTAAAAGTTGGTTAAAGTTTTTGCAGACATGCCTTACTTCTTGAGTCTCCTCGGGAAGTATAGGCGCTTTTGGGCAGTTTTTACCGCTGAGTCTGCTTGCCTGGACCAGGTGAGGTCATCTTTGATGAACACACAGAGGAACTTGAAGTCTACTTGAAGACTCTCTCTACTTCAGCTCCAGCGATATGTATAGGGTCGTGATCCCCCCTCTGCCGCTTCCTGAAGTCTACATAGAACAAAGCCAGGTTGTCTGTACAGAAACAAACAAAAATAGTGACAAGACTATCAAGGCATTCTGGAGCAAAACATACTGCCCAGTGTCAGAAAGCTCTGTCTCAGTCGCAGGTCAGGTGTCCTACAACAGGATAATGACCCAAAATGCACAGCTAAAAGCACCCAAGAATGGATAAGAACAAAACATTGGACTGTTTTGAAGTGGCCTTCCATGAGTACTGATCTGAATCCTACTGAACATCTATGGAAAGAGCTGAAACTTGCAGTCTGGAGAAGGCACCCATCAAACCTGAGACGGCTGGGGCAGTTTGCTCAGGAAGAGTGGACCAAACTACCTGTTAACAGGTGCAGAAGTCTCATTGAGAGCTACAGAAAACGTTTGATTGCAGTGATTGCCTCTAAAGGTTGTGCAACAAAATATTAGTTTGAGGGTCCAATCATTTTTGTCCATGCCATTTTCATTTGTTTTATTATTGAAAATAATCAAAAGCAAAGTCTGATTTCTGTTAAATATGGAATAAACAATGGTGGATGCCAATTACTTTTGTCAGTTTCAAGTTATTTCAGAGGAAATTGTGCATTTTTCGTTTTTTGTGGAGGGGTTTAAGGCTTCCAAGCTATATCTGTAGGTTTCAGATTTTGGCATGCCTTTGTAGGTAGAGAGCTTGAAAAGCTGAAAGTGTGCATTTTTCTGTTAATGGATTGTAGTTTAAAGCATGATGTTATAGGTTGCCCTAAATCACCAATTTCTTAATACTGTGAACACATCAGTTATTAATGATTTAAGCAACTACTATTTGCTAATTTACTGAAATATCATATAAAATATAAAATATATTCACCCCAGTAATGTAATCAAAATATACCTGAAAGCATGTAGTCCTTGGCTCAGACAGTGCAGTAGTGTAGCTCAATAGCACTGCATTAGTGTGCAAGAGTGTGAGAATCAGCTGCACATGTGATGGAAGAGTGCACTGTGCATGTAGAGCAGGGGTTCCAAAGTGTGGCCCGGGGGCCAAATGTGGTCCTCAAGAAAGTTTGGTATGACCCCCCAAAGCCAACCTTCAACCACCCCTTTTCTGAAGCTTTTCTATATTTTTACACTTTATGACAGTTTGTTATAAATTGCACATGTAATTTGTGGGGAAATAATAAAGCAACATTTAATGTTAATAAATGTACCCTAACAGAAATGTATAGGAAATAAAATTGATGGTTCATTTTCTACTGCACCCCCCTATGCCATGCAACCTCTGGAAATTGGCCCTCCATCACCTGACATTGGGAACCCATGATGTAGAGGGTTGCAATTCTACTGGATTCACATTTAATGAGGATATTTTAACCAAAACATGCTACAAGGCCCAGAATTGCCTTGTGTATTCCCCACAAAAAAGTTCACTATTTTAAGCTAACATTTTCTGATGAAATTGGGGAAAATTCCAGGGCTTAATTTCCCATTTAAATTTTCCAGACTCTTTGCAATCCTACCTACTGCACACAATGTACTCAAGTTTTTACACATATTTAAGAATATAGTATTATTGTTGTTTAATTTCAAATTAGTATGGTTTAATTTATTCATTATTATCCTAGGATTAAATATTGTTAGATCTTCTGTTAGCCTTATCTCAACCCACACACTCGTGGAAGAACTGTGTTCTCTTTTTATAATGTTATAGTGCAAATTAGCTTTTTGTGTATATTAACCAAATGGTGTTTTAGACTTAAACCCATATACCACTTTCGAAAATGTATTCCTTGGCCACATTTCCTGTATTATGACCTCAGTGTTGAGTGTTTTGGTGTATAATCCAGTGGTATGGAGCCTGTGGTAAATTGTACATCTTCTGGGGTTTTGTCTATATTAAGGTTTCATTTTTTGGATTACACATGTGTACATTTCAGAATTGCATGAGATAATATCTTTGCTAAGTCTCAGTCAGACATGTCTCCCCTCTTGACTTCTCTATCCCTCTGTCTGTGGTGCTGCTGTGCAGGGTGACAGGAAGGCGCTGCTGTTTGGCAGTCAGAAGCTCAACCTGCACCAGGCAGGGCAGGAGTGGGACCCCAAGGCCCTGTGCCCCACACCTGGCTCTGTCGACCTTTGCCTTGTGTCCGACACCCCACTGGCCACAGTTGAGCAGCACCTCCAGGTGAGGGCATTCCTGATCTTGCTGCCACCTGCAATTTTGTGTGTGTGTAGTATTTATTGCTTTGTTTTTTTATTAGTACAGTATGTAGAGGCTGTATGTGAAAAATGCATCAAAACATTACATCAAGGTCGCCCTTATGTCTACCCTCCCCTCTCTTTTATTATACATCTGCTGTTTACTGTATGTTGTTCTTATCAAACACAGTAAAAATGACATTTCTGCATGTGTTTCGTAACTCATTGAAAGTGATCAATTTCCTCATACGGTCTCCTTGCTGGTAAATGACGTCTCAACCTAACTTGGATATTTGGAACAGTGAAGGGAGCTGTGTATTAAAATATAATTTTATGCAATGGCTTTAATAACGTAGTTGTTCCTAACAGTTTTGTTTTCCACCCTCATGGGTGATTGTAGGCATCAAAAGGCATTCAGACCTTACTGCCTTACTCAGTTTCAGACTAGGTTTAAAAGCACACATGCACTCATTGTAATGTTTTGTTAGCCATGCAGACCACATTTTACTTTTTGTGTGTGTGTGTGTGTACCATGCTTGCAGTTCAATACCTTTATGCATTGAAATGGATACTGTATTGTGAGTGTTTATACAATTGATGATGCTATACATTGAATTTATACTTTATAATTAGTACATTTAATGCTAGTCAATTATATTAAGTAGGATTTATCTGTTGATAATTTACGCTTGGACCGGTAAAACGTAGGTCACATTCTAGTAGCACAGAGAGATTTCTGCAGTTTTCTTAGCTTATACATACATATATATGTTTTTTTATGTTTGCCTTCACTTTTCACTTACGTTTATGTTTGCCTTCACTTTTCTAAAACTTGAATGCTTTATTTAGATTTATTACTTTTTCAATTTGTGAACCCTCACCTCACCATGTCTTCACTGTAAATAAACTGCACTTTAATACCATATTTTTGTCATGGTTTTCTATTGCCACTTTTAAATCCTGCCTGGACCTCCTCCAACTTCAATATCTGTAAACTGCATTTTGTCAGTATTGTGATGTACTGTGACCTCACTGTGTGTCTGTGCCTGCAGGCCTGTGGGGTGGCAGTGGAGGAGGGTCCGGTGGCCAGGACGGGCGCAGTGGGGCCCATCACCTCTCTGTACTTCCGGGACCCAGACGGTAACCTGATCGAGGTGTCAAACTACCCCAGCCCACCTGAAAGGAAGGATGGGGCATAAGGCCTCTGGATCCCCCAAATCTATAAATGCTATAGTGAATTTCAATACCAGCTGTACCTATTCATTCTACACTTAGCATTAACCTCTTACTTAATTCCCAAGTCCACCGCTAGATTGCACCCCGGTCCCAGTTTTCATTCTGTTCTCCTTGTCTTTTCCTCATTATTGAATCATTACCTTCACCTGTCTCATGTTTCTCTGCCCATCAACTCAGTGTATTTAAACCCCATCCAGCCATACCTTTATTGTGAAGTTTTCTCTGCCTCTTGCAACATCACTGAGCCTGCTTACCTTTGAATATTCTGACCACTAGTGTTTCCTGACCATTGCCTGTTCTTCGATACAACGTTTTCTGGATTCCCTTTGATGTTCTGTCTGCTCAATCAACCAACCCTACGTTTGATGTATTGATCGCTCTGCCTTGTTTTGCCTGCATTGATCTGTTCACCAGTATTTGACCTACACCTGTTATTGACCTGCCATTTCCCCGGCAGATCCTGCAACATGATTATTACAGTTTAGCTATATATTTCTAAAATGTTATCAATCATTCATGCTATAATACTTCAATAAATTAGCTTTTATAGTTCCTCATTGATGGTGCCCTTGATGTCTTTATGCACTTGACCTGCATGTCAAGAGACTGTCCTGGAGCAAGGTAGAATGTCACTAATAGAAACTCTACAACACTTGGGCCCAATGTCAATTAAATCCTTCTCCAAGCTTCGGAACCCTTCCCCTTCCACAACATTAAACTGCCAAAGACATCAGGCACACATTTTGAGAACTGAGTTGGCTATGGCCCATTATTTGGTTTGCTGGGGAGCACCTTTCTTGTCCAAACTCCACAGAATGAGGCGGTACAGTATTTTTTGCCTGTTATGGCAACTTGTCCCTATATCAATTTAAAATTTAAGCACAGTTTTGCAACTACGGCTTTGCATCCACAAATATCCACTTAAATGACTCAAAAACACTACTTTTCCCCTGTATTGCTTTATATGTCACCCTGTCACTTTTAAGAAACACAAGCTTTTGTAACGTATCTTTACCTCCACCATTCTTTAGAGTAGCACACACATAACCTTCACTTTGACAGTTTTTAAATAAGCCCCATTCACACTGAAATGCCAGCAAAATGCATGGACGTTCCTATTGCACCCCCATTCACACTAGCTTTGAATGCCAGCAAATTGCAAGCATGTACCCATTCACACAGAAAATGGAATACAGGCATTAGCCTTGGGAATGAGACGCTACAGAAGCCCATGGATTTGGGTGAGGAGACAAAAGACCATTATTCTGGACGTGTTTGTAAACGTTCAATAATTTCCCTGTTCTGCTAGATTCCTTTCATTGTGTTTACTGGGCTTTTGGATCTGACCAGGGTGCCGGTTTGGTTCGGACTTACTACCAAAAACAGAGAAAAGCAAACGATACATCAATCTAGGATGTGTTTTCATGCTATGACCAGGTCATCAGGCTGTATGGTTGTGTGTTTTTGCTTTGGTCACTGGACCCAGTGGTCGCAGCTCATTTGAATAAGTGAACTCAGTAGGAGACTCAGCTCTTGGTTCATGGTCGTGTAACGAAAAGCATTGTGTGGGGTCTTGACATATACTACAGCAAAGTTAAATCAACTACAATAAATTAGAAAAGAAGCATTACATTACATTGTGTGTATATGTATGTCTACAAGTCTGTGTGTTCAAATTTTTTTGTATTTTTTTTTAAAGTTTGACACATTACTGTCTTAAAATAAAATAACTCGAAACAAACTACAGTCAGTGTACACTAATGCAGTCTAACACGTTTGCCTGTATAGAGATTATATTTTGCATGATTTATTGGTAGGCTATATAATTTCTGACATATGTGTGACCAGGGGTTAAATTGAAATTTGGAAGTTGAGGGAACTCTTGACCTAAAATGGGGGCGGAGGGTCGGCAGCTTACCTCAAAACAGCTCCCAGAGCGGTGCATAGGAAGAGCTTTGGACAGAGTAACTCCTTTCTCTACGTGCTAAATAATCAGCAGACCATCTTTTCAGAAGCCATTTTCTTACATACTTTGTTGGATCCCATGCTTCAAGTGGTGGCCCAACCAAAGAAATAAACATTAGGGCAGACACATTCTCAGTTTTTAGCTGTGTGCGTAAAGGTGTAATGACATTGTTCATTTCAGAAAAACCCCTTTCACAATTGGCACTACTGATTGCAAGTGTTTAAACTGTTTGTTGCAATTTTAGAAGGCCACTCTTAACAGGGGCGGCCTGCTGCTCTTTGAAATCTCTGTAGCCTTGTTTGACTGAGGAAAAGCTTAAACCAAAAAGATCGCAAAGCTCCCTGGTCTCCATAAAACTCAGGTAAGGGAGTTGGCCATGAACTTGCCTGAAGGACATTTATCTTGTAAAAAAGTGGTAGTTCCTCATTGGTCATTCCTCATTCCTGCACCCATTCTGCCAGCCAGGGCTTCATAGAATTTAGTGGGCTTATTTTCCCTCTGTCTAGAGACATTTTGCGCTGTGACTCCTTTGAAGAATCCACTTGAAACTGCTTCAGTTGCCTGTGTGTAATATGGTCCAGCATGATCTTTCCTTGACAAAAACACATCTATTTGCCTCCTTATTAGATGTACAGCATAAGACAATGTCCCATCCCTTAACTGTAAACTCTCAGAAAAATCTTTCAGTTTCTCCAGGTCATCTAGCATAATGCCCATATTCTGTCTCCTGATGACAGCTTTGCTGCAAGTCCCTCAAACATGCATCTCTCATTTGCATTGCATGCTGTATTTTTGCTTGCATTAGAGAAGTGACTGTATAAGGCACCATACATTGTCCGTACAGCTTTAACTGTTCTATATGATGATGCCACCCATCTAACACCAAGGGCTCATCCATTTTTTTTCAACTGAATGCCTAATTGTTAGGCTGCTGAATCCAGTTCTCTTTGATTTTGGGGGGACTGGTGATAAAGGGAATATAATTTGTCCATGAAACTAGCCTTCCTCCCCAGCATTACTGAAGCTCCATCTGTGCAAAACCCAACCAAACATTCCTACAGCTAAGTACTGCTTCAGTGATCACTTCAGCCATTGGTGTACAACAGTTCTAATAGGTCTAGAAAGAAAGTAGTTGGTTCAGAATTGTTAACTGCACATCTCAGATAAACAATTAAACATGATGTCTTGCTCAGAGACGTGCTCTCATTAATGAGAATGGTAATCTTAGGCCTAGTAGATTTGATGCTGACAGTCAAACAATTGAGCATTTCCTTTAAGATAAAGTTGATTTCCTCACAAGAAACATTAGAATGTAGTGCGCCATTGGTGCGCCATTTGACTTTTGCAAATCTACAAGATTTGGGTGGTCAGTATAAGGCCTATTGTTTTTGGCGATGTAATAAGCTGTTCTAAAGACACTTAGTTGAAGCAATGTGTTCCTTTTGTGCCTTAAGGAAGCCTGCATCCAACACTTTTTCTGACCTCTTTTGTAGCATTTTGACTGCCAATGCATGGCTTTGTGAAAGGTTGTGTTCATGTAACTTTTTTTCTTAATGATGTGAGTTATTTCTGCTTTGTGTTTCCATATGGACAAACTCTGCAGTTTTGCCATTCACCAAGACACATTGCGTCTTCGCAAACAGAGCAACCCAGCTTCTGGTTTGCTGTATACATAAATGGATAGGTTTTCTTAAAGTAATCATATTGAGAAATACTCCAGCAACTGGGCAAATCAACTGTGGCTTTGGAGCTTTGGCGACTGTTCTGGGCTGTGGCAGTGCTGCTGCTGCTGTTCTGGGCTGTGGCAATGCTGCTCTGATCTGTGGCACTGTTGCTGTTCTGGGCTGTGGCACTGCCCTGACCCTTGCTTATCTTTGATTTTGAGCAGCTGTTCATTCTAAAAGCAAATACAAAGTTTATATTAGATATTAAACAGAACTACAGAAAACAAAATACAAAAAAAATGTATATACCCATATATACCCCCCATAAGAGAGAAAACTTTTAACTTGGGGGGTACCAATATTTCATTGAGTAAAAATATTATTTTTTGTCGAAATGAATACCCTGACACGAGACGAATCAATTTGTTTTCTTCAGTGACGTTCTAAACACGCCTAAGGGGGGAGCACGTCAATTCGTCCCCGTCATAGACCCCAGATTTTTGACTCAGTTACAGCAGCGACTGACACAGTGGAGGCTTCTCGAGTTTTCATCGGCTAAGTAAGTGGAAACATTATATTCTTCTCTGATTTAGGATTGTTTACACATTAGTTACTATAACTATCGAATGTGTCACCTTCCTGCTGAACAGCAGCTAGTTTGTAATGTAGCCACTAGCTGATTTTTTTAAAATCTTATCTATCAGAAAATTGTAGGTAGCTATTACTCTGTTACTCTGAAAAACGCTGTTACATGGAGCAAACTTCCTCATTCTGAATGAAATTATTCAAGTTATTAATTTCTCCTCATTATGATTGAAGAGAAAAGAATGCTTCGACACTTAGACACTAATCTTTAATTTAATGTCAGCCTATTTGCATGTCATCTGTTTTACCAACTTTTTTGTTATTGTCGCCTAAACCACATCTTCCTTATTTTATCACTGTGAGATCTAGGAACATTAAAAACATATTTAAAAAATTATAATTACTGTCGAAGATTCACGAAATGTAAAAATACACTACATAAGAACATAAGAACATAAGAAAGTTTACAAACGAGAGGAGGCCATTCGACCCATCGTGCTCGTTTAGTGTCCATTAATATCCAAGTGATCCAAGGATCCTATCCAGACTATTTTTAAATGTTCCCAAACTTTCAGCTTCTACCACATCACTGGGGAGTTTGTTCAGATTGTGATGCCTCTCTGTGTGAAGAAGTGTCTCCTGTTTTCTGTCTTGAATGCCTTGAAGCGCAGTTTCCATTTGTGTCCCCGGGTGCGTGTGTCCCTGCTGATCTGGAAAATGTGGTTGATGCCTTTCATGATTTTGAAGACTTGAATCAAGTCCCCACGTAGTCTCCTCTGTTCCAGGGTGAAAAGGTTCAGTTCCCTCAGTCTCTCCGAGTAGGACTTTCCCTTCAGACCTGGAATAAGTCTGGTTGCTCTCCTCTGAACTGCCTCTAGAGCAGCGATATCTTTCTTGAAGTGTGGAGCCCAGAACTGTACACAGTATCCAGATGAGCTCTAACTAGTGCATTGTACAGTCTGAACATCACTGCCCTTGTTCTCAATTCAACACTTTTGACAATATACCCTAACATTCTGTTTGCCTTTTATATTGCTTCCCCACATTGTTTGGATGGAAAAAGTGCTTTATTCTTCAAATTCTATTCCTCCCATAGTGTAATTATAGTGGACATTTTTATTACCTGCATGTAATACCTTGCACTTGTCCACATTGAATTTCATCTGCCACGTGTCGGCAAACTGAATATTATCTAAGTCCCTTTGAATAACCTGTCTTGCCGAGATTGTATCTGCTGAGCCACCTATTTTAGTATCATCTGCAAATTTGACAAGTTTGCTAACTATCCCAGAGTCCGGATCATTAATATAGATTAGAAAAAGCAAAGGCCCTAGTACTGATCCCTGTGGAACTCCACTAACAACCTCACTCCAGTTAGAAGCAACTCCTCTAATCGACACCCTGTTTCCTATACATCAATCAGTTCATAATCCATCTACTTACATTACCCTGAATGCCAACAACTTCCAATTTGAGGATCAGTCTTTGGTGTGGAACCTTATCAAAAGCTTTCTGAAGATCTAAGTATATCATATCATATGCTTTCACATGATCTACAGCTGCAGTTGCATGTTCATAAATTCTAATAAGTAATTAAGATGCTCCTCTATTCTCTGTCTAATAATTTTTTCCAACATTTTACAATTAATGTAGGTGAGACTGATTGGTCTGTAATTTCCTGGCTCAGTTTTTCCCCTTTCTTGTGGATTGGTATGACAGTAGCAGTTTTCCAATCACTTTGACCTACCTGTGATTCGCAAAGTAATATGGCGGTTTCATTTTATTTTTAGAAGTAATTTTCTATTATCTATGCATCATAATTCTGTGGGTCAAAGTGTTGATTGGGTCTAGCCCCTAATTTGACAGAACTTCTTTATATATACCCTATTGTTTATTTTTGTCTCCAAAAAAGTTCCAGATCTCCCCAATGTCTTGAAATAAAGAAATACATTTTAAAAAGTAAAAAATATATATAAAAATGAAGGAAAATTAAGAAACCTCTCACCTACACACCTACACATTCTGTCACTCGGTTGTGTATTTTCACTCAGTAAACAAGGGGAGGGGCAATTTTTTCAAGTGGCACCATGTTTTACAGTTACTGGAAAATGTGGTGTCCTCCCTGCAAATCAAGCAGGAGTCTAAACTTATACTGTTAGTGTGTCTCTCCCTCACCAGCCTACTCAATATATCTCCTATTCCATCTGAACACAATTAATTTAAAAAGCCAGCATATAAGGTGGGGGATTCTGTTGCTTTCCTTTTTCCTATGTTGTACTGTTATCACTTCAAATAAATACATTTGATCACAGAAAAAGTGGTTGAGTATGCAGGTGAGATAGCTCCAGCTTGATTTACAGGGGGGAAACCTAATTTTCCAGTGGCTGTAAAAAACTCTGCTGCTGGAAAAAAAGGTGCCCCCAGAGTGACAAAAGTGGTTGAGTATGCATAGATAAGTTCAACTTTTCTGTTATTGGTTTGTCTGTATGTGTGACAGTTGTGAAAAGCTGACAGGAATTAAATTACTTACAAATAAGTAAATAAACATCTAGATGATTGTACTGCATTTATTTAGCAGAATTATAAAATAACTGGATTCATTTACATGTGGTATATTGTAGCAAGGCATTGGGTTTAACATGTGGTCATAATTTAACAACAGGCCATAATACATCAGATTGTGTGTATAATTTATCAGTTTTCTTGTGTACTATATTGGTTTGATGCATGTTATATGCATAATATTGTAACACCCTTTGCTGGTGTGAGCCACAGTTCCTGTGTTTGTCCACACTGGCTGTGTGGTAAGTGAATGTCACAGCCCTCCATTCCTTTTCACTTGTTAGAGCTGCTAGAGCAGTGTGACAAATAAAGAGCATTCCTGTTTCAAAGCAGTACCTGAGTCTCTGTGCTACTTTTGAACCCTGTTTAAAGTAACAAAACTGTTACAATATATTGGTTTGCATGTGGAGTATATGGGTTTTCATGTGTACTATATTGGTTAACTATTTAGGTTGCATACTATATTGGTTTGTGGGGTCCATGACAATTCATCCCCGCTTCAATTCGCCCCCATCATTATACTTTCTCCACTTGAGCATTAGTAACCATGAGTGCATTTACTTACTGTAGAGCCATATAACTCACATATGTGTATACTATATTGGATTGTGTATATACTCTATTAGTTTGTGTGCATTCTGTATCGGTTTGTGTACATACTATATTGGTGAGTATGTACTATATTGGTTTGCATGTGTACTATTTGTTTGTTTGCATAGTATATTGGTTTGTGTACATACTATTTTGCTTTGTGTATGCAGTACAGTATATTGGTTTGTGAGCATACTATATCAGTTTGCATGCTGTCATGTACTGACCCCACACCTCCCCATCTCCTGAATTCTAACCCTGTCTCAGACATTCCTCGACACCATGTGCAATTGTTCAATCAACCCTCTACTCCCATTCGTCCAGCAATCCCATCCACTACGTCTATATATACCCCTTTGTTAGCTTCACTCATTCTGAAGTCTTGTTTGTCTTTTGGGACATTTCTGACCATTTTCCTTATTTTCTGATTACCTATGCTTTTGACTCTTGACTGCCAACCTCTGGATTTCCTACCTTGTCTTGTTTGCTTGTTTCATTGATCTCTTGCTTGTCTCCTCGACTTGTGGGGAAAAAATAGGGGGAAAGGTTTCATGGGGGATTGCATGGGGGAAATAATTTTCAAATGGGGATATTCTGATGGAAATGGGGGAATTTAATGTCTGCAATTAAGTTTCGAACAGTGATGAACCCCCTCCCCCTATCAACAATTAGGCAGCACACCCCTCCCCTCATGACAATTCAGCAGCTCCCCCCGGTTGACAATTGTCATTACGGCATGGTGTAATTACATTATAAATGTATACATTATGTTATATCTAGTAATAGTACAGTGTAATTACTGGTCCAGTTATATGATTTAAATAATACTTACATGCCTTCACCATGTAATTTATTATGTCATTACAGTGTACGTACAGTGTAAATGTATTTTGTCTAGTGTATCCGAACTGGGATATCCGGAAGGTACTGTTCATTGCAAAGTGATTACAATTATTTTTCAAACCTTGTGATATTTGTATAAACCAGTTTGTATGGATGTCTTTTGAGTACTGCACAAACTATATACAGCAGCATTTTCATAATTTAATTAACCTATAAAACTTTTAATTGTCAATCTGTTTTGTTTCCTCCCTGCATGGTGCACTTTATAGTTGCTTCCCAATAAAATAATCATGGCATTGGAAGTTGTGGCATTTAAAGGTATAGCACAGAACCTTGCCCTAGTTAAACATAAGGTGGCATAGTTGTCTACTGGTCATTTGACCATAATATTTTAAGAGCTGCGTAGTGGGGCATTACAAAAGTATCATTCAAATATTAACTTCAAACTTCGAAGTGCAATACTCTTGTAACCCCAGGGTCACACACACCCCAGCCTCGCCTGTTATCCCAGAGGTGCACCCAAGACCAGCTGGCCTCCTGTGAAAACCCCTGGGCTCATTCTCTCTCCATTTTTTGATCATAAACAATCCTACTTGATCACTGTGCAAGAATTATTACTATTTTTTAATTAATGTTTTTCAGGTGATAAGACCTGGAGGAAAAAAAATATATAGAGAGAGATGTTTAATGTGGTTCCCCAATCAGTATCAACTTTCCTTAAAATAAAAAATAAAAAATCTGACTGCATGTTTTTGATTCAATATTTATGTTCACCAGGGAGGTCATGCCATCCATACTGTGCCTTCCAGGTGTGTTGTGTTAGTTATACAAATGTTTTCACTGTGGTATATACAAACATGACAGAGACCACATGGGGATGAAACTACCATTCAGCCTTGGAGCAAACAGGTTCCACTGGCTCGGCTGACCTCTGACGCAGTGCACAGAACTGGGCACAATTTGGGTGGCCTCTCATTTTTGTTATACATTTGCTTGTTATGTGCATACATGCAAATGTGTGTTAAAGAGTAAGTGTGCAGAGACCTGACGTGTGTAATTGTTGTGACGTGCACTACAGTAACAATCATGTGGCGGGGGTCAGACAGAGGGGCCAGAGGAAGATGTTTATTCTGCTCATTGTGTGGATTCACACATTCACATATCTGCATTTATTGTCAAGGTGATATGGAGGAGATTATAAAAGGAAATATAACCTGTTTTTAGAGAAGGAGTGATATCCCCAGAGTAAAACTCAGACATCGACCCCTGAATCTTCTCCATAAAACAATCTCCATGACCTGGGCCACTCTCGCTTCAGCAGCCAGGTACGCTGCTACAAGGACTTTGGCTGTTGCAGTCTCAACACTCGTGAAGTTGAGGTGAATGTTACTTATGGCAGCTGCTTTTTATCTTTTTATCTTCCATACCAAAATAATTATAATCATAAAGCATGATAAAAAATTAAATTGCTGGGAGCAGATTACATTTCTGTAGCATTACTTTACATTTCTGGAGCCTGGTGGCTCAGATAAAAACCGAGAGGCGTTGTGAAAACCACTTGTACAAGGAGCAGAGTGCACCTTGTTTTTAGTTTAACAAAACCTTCAGTAGCATTCATCACTCCAAGAGTTCAATCATCTTCATGGTTATTGTTTTTTTTGTTTTGTTTTTTCTGTACCCCCCTCCTAGGCCTTCTCCTCGACCTTGTTTATCGGATTGGAAACGGCCCAAATCTTGCCCTACAAAGCTATGACAGCATTTCTTTAATTCTCAGTTTTGGTCTTCTGGAATGTTGGAAGATCTCATCTCTTTACTGATGTGCTGATAGGGTTCTGGGATAGTCATGGGCTGGTGTTTATGGGTGTTGGCGTCAGGATCTGTGCTGCTGGAAAATGCCTTTCCCAGCAGATCAGCAGTTCGAAGTCCTGTGTGAGACATCCTTCCCAGCAGTCGGGGACAGAGGTTATAAGACTGTGTATATAAACACGTACATGCTGGGTTTACATCTGTTTATGTTCTTGGGTTTGTTCCTAATTGTGAAAAAGGTAAGACAATATCTGACCCCAGGGGCCACCGTCACATGCACCGTCACATGCAAAATGCTCGGAGCAGTGTCCTAGGTGGGTGTCCAAAGGGCAGTGTGTTTTTAATTTTGCAAGGCGTGGCTGCTACACTGAGTCAGGGTTACTGGCAGCACCTCATTCAGTCTTGGGCATTGATATACATCATCCCACACACGAGGTACTGGACTGAGTGACTGACTGTTCTGGTCCTGTCAAGTCACAGCTAGACTCCGAGGGGAAACCCCGCCAGGCTCCACCGCCTGGCACAGTCAGGCCAGGGGGCCAGAGAGCAGTAAGTAACAAGGGTGTGTCATGATCTGGAAAAGGGGAAGCAGCAGCGGCCCAGTCAATAAAGAGGCAGCCCTCGAGCATTCTCACCCCCCCAGCCAATGGTGCTGCCAGTAACCCTGACTCAGTGTAGCAGCCACGCCTTGCAAAATTAAAAACACACTGCCCTTTGGACACCCACCTAGGACACTGCTCTGGGCACTTTGCATGTGACTGTGGCCCCTGGGGTCAGATATTGTCCTTGATGTGGACGCAAAGGGCAAAAATATATAAATAAACTAATTTAAATTAACCTTCTGCTGGCATAGCATTCCTAGTTTCAGATTGAAGGTAAACCATTTGACTTGGAACTCAATTGCTGAAGGCCAACCCCCCCCCCCCAACACATAATTTAAACAATACAAAGATAAAACAAAACCACAGTTACTGTACGCTGACCTCTAGTTTATGCCACTCGCTACACACCCACAGAACAGTAAAGTAATTTTTCAGTGTATGTCTGAGTTTATGTGCATTGCAGTGTTCTGTGTTTATTTATGTGGTGCTGATTTATTTTTTACTCTTATGGGGGGGACAACTTGGGTGTGAAAGAGTAGAGACAAGAGGTTAGTTAGGTCAGTTAATTAATAATTGTCAGCATGATGCTATTACAGCAGGGCATGAGATGATCTTTGCTCCTGAGCTGCATGTGTGCGTGTGTGTCTGTGTGTGTGTGAACAATAAGTATTAACGCAGTGCACCGATGTGCCCACTTGTCGTGAGGACTTGGTGAGACAGGGCTGTGCAGAGATGGCAGTCTGGATTGCTCTGGGACTGGTGATGCTGCTGAGCTCTGCCTGCTCTGGACAGAATGGGAGCACCACCCAGGTTCCTACCAGCCCCACCACAGTACCAGCGGCTTCAGACAGTAAGGCACTCTTTGTTTTCATTTCACTTCGAATTTGCCTTTGGAATCTCAGGTCAGCTGGGACAGCAGAGGTCCACTGCTGGAGCAGCAGACAGAAAAAGTAGTGGTAGTGGTCACTGGGGCACAGAGGCAGAGGAGGGCGGTTGGAGGGGAGTCAGCTCTGGAAGTGTGTTTAAATGAGCCATATCAAAGCACCCAGGGTACTTTGTTATATTTTTAAATTTGAAGGCATTTACATTTGTGTTCTATTGTTTGGTAATGGGTCGCACCATGACTCAGCTTTCAATTTAAAACAAATACAAAATGTAAAAGGTCCTCAGCCTTGTTCTGTGGAGCTGAATACAGTGCATCCGGAAAGTATTCACAGCGCTTCACTTTTTCCACATTTTGTTATGTTACAGCCTTATTCCAAAATTGATTAAATTAATTATTTTCCTCAAAATTCTACAAACAATACCCCATAATGACAACGTGAAAGAAGTTTGTTTGAAATCTTTGCAAATTTATTAAAAAAAAAAAAAAAAAAGCACATGTACATAAGTATTCACAGCCTTTGCCATGACACTCAAAATTGAGCTCCGGTGCATCCTGTTTCCACTGATCATCCTTGAGATGTTTCTACAACTTGTTTGGAGTCCACCTGTGGTAAATTCAGTTGATTGGACATGATTTGGAAAGGCACACACTTATCTATATAAGGTCCCACAGTTAACAGTGCATGTCAGAGCACAAACCAAGCCATGAAGTCCAAGGAATTGTCTGTAGACCTCCGAGACAGGATTGTATCGAGGCACAGATCTGGGAAGGGTACAGAAAAATTTTCTGCAGCATTGAAGGTCCCAATAAGCACAGTGGCCTCCATCATCCGTAAATGGAAGAAGTTTGGAACCACCAGGACTCTTCCTAGAGCTGGCCGCCCAGCCAAACTGAGCGATCGGGGGAGAAGGGCCTTAGTCAGGGAGGTGACGAAGAACCCGATGGTCACTCTGACAGAGCTCCAGCGTGTCTCTGTGGAGAGAGGAGAACCTTCCAGAAGAACAACCATCTCTGGAGCACTCCACCAATCAGGCAGGTATGGTAGAGTGGCCAGACGGAAGCCACTCCTCAGTAAAAGGCACATGACCACCCACATGGAGTTTGCCAAAAGGCACCTGAAGGACTCTCAGACCATGAGAAACAAAATTCTCTGGTCTGATGAAACAAAGATTGAACTCTTTGGCCTGAATGGCAAGCGTCATGTCTGGAGGAAACCAGGCACCGCTCATCACCTGGCCAATACCATCCCTACAGTGAAGCATGGTGGTGGCAGCATCATGCTATGGGGATGTTTTTCAGTGGCAGGAAATGGGAGACTAGTCAGGATCGAGGGAAAGATGAATGCAGCAATGTACAGAGACATCCTTGATGAAAACCTGCTCCACAGCGCTCTGGACCTCAGACTGGGGTGAAGGTTCATCTTCCAACAGGACAACGACCCTAAGCACACAGCCAAGATAACAAAGGAGTGGCTAAAGGACAGCTCTGTGAATGTCCTTGAGTGGCCCAGCCAGAGCCCAGACTTGAACCCGATTGAATATCTCTGGAGAGATCTGAAAATGGCTGTGCACTGACGCTCCTCATCCAACCTGATGGAGCTTGAGAGGTCCTGCAATGAAGAATGGGATAAACTGACCAAAATAGGTGTGCCAAGCTTGTAGCATCACACTCAAAAAGACTTGAGGCTGTAATTGGTGCCAAAGGTGCTTCAACAAAGTATTGAGCAAAGACTGTGAATACTTATGTATATGTGCTTTTTTTTTTTAACACATTTGCTAATATTTCAGACTTCTTTCACATTGTCATTATGGGGTATTGTTTGTAGAATTTTGAGGAAAATAATTAATTTAATCAATTTTGGAATAAGGCAACATAACAAAATGTGGAAAAAGTGAAGCGCTGTGAATACTTTCCGGATGTACATTATATTTGTGAATCTGACGGGACAGAATGCTGTCCAATGCAGAGTAGCTGTACAGGTGGAGAGAATCAGCTACTGATAATGTGGAAGATCAGTGTCAGCCAGCTGCCAGGAGGACCCAAATGCAGGGTGAAATACAAGGAAGGATGGCAGGTCAGGAAACATGCTGAGGGTCAAATACCAGTAAACAGTGCAATAGAAAGAATCCAAAGTAGTAGTCAAAAGGCAGGCAAAAAGTCAACTATCAGGCAAACAGGCTTGAGCAGGAAATCCAAAAATCGTAAGACAAGGGAACAGGCCAAAGGTAAATACTAATAGATAGTCTTAGAAATGTAGCAGGATAGCGAAACAAGACTTAGTACTAATGGAGTGTCACTGGGGGATATATACAAAATATGGGTGATGAGCAAGAGAAGCGGTGAGTTAATGGATTCTGGCACTGGGTGATAATTAAATTATTAGGTGAGTGAAACAGGAGAGTGGAAAAAAGGGCTTGTAATGACTGTGGCAAGGGTGGTGTCTGGTGAAGAAACTAGGAAGTGCTGATCAGGGAATGTTACAATCAGGGACAAAGTCATTTGTAGTCTCTGGCCTTTCATCCTGTGTTTTGGGTGGTGCTGTGCGCTGCACTTTCTTTTGGCTAGAAAATCATAACATTGAAAAGAAGAAATAAAAGATGAACCCACCCCTCCACTCAGCAGTCTGGAATGACAGTGCCCAGCCTGACAGCAGCCCCGCACATTTCTTACCAGTCTGGAATGGCAGGGCCCAGCACTTCTCACCAGCTTCTCCTTTCCTTTTCCCTCATTTCTTTCTCTGGACTTTCCTAATTTACTTGTTCCTTTTATTGTTTCTCTCTTTTGTTCATCGTGCTGTATCCCATGTCTGTTTTCAGTATTCTGCAAGGACAAGCAAGATTTTGAGCCATGTGCCAGAAGCTCCCAATTCAAGCAGTGCAGCAGCGCCGGATCCTGTTACTGCAGGCAAAATCAGCCCTACTGCAGGTGAGAGGACTGGGGTAACACAGAACAGGCCTGGGGTAACAAACTGTAAGGGTATGATTATAGATTGGGGACCCCCCCACCACTAACCACAACAACCCATTCTGTATTAGGAACCTTCCTGCAGGTGTTCATGGGAAATAGCTAATGCTTCTGCCAATCCTGGTAGCATTTTTGACTTTGAGCCATGTGCCAGAAGCATATATACAGTTAGGTCCATCAATATTTGGACAGTGACACAATTGTCATCATGTTGGTTCTGTACGCCACCACAATGGATTTGAAAGGAAACAATCAAGATGTTCTTTCATATTTAATTTGAGGGTAGTTAAATCCAAATTGGGTGAACGGAGTAGGAATTACACCCATTTTTAGATGTGATTCACCCAATTTTAGGGGCTCAAAAGTATTTGGACAAACTAGCAATCATGAATTAAATTGTGAGATTCAATACTTGGTTGCAAATCCTTTGCAGTCAATGACTGTCTGAAGTCTGGAACCCATAGACATCACCAGATGCTGGGTTTCTTCCCTGGTGATGCTCTGCCAGGCCTGCACTGCAGCTGTCTTTAGTTCCTGCTTGTTCTTTGGGTGTTTTGCCTTCAGTTTTGCCTTAGAAATCAAAACAAACCGATCAGAGAGAGAGCAAAAACAGTAGGTGTTGCCAAATCAACTATTTGGTACATTCTTAAAAAGAAAGAACACACTGGTGAGCTCAGGAACACCAAAAGGCCTGGAAGACCATGGAAAACAACTGTGGTGGATGACAGAAGAATTCTTTCCCTGGTGAAGAAAAACCCCTTCACAACAGTTGACCAGATCAAGAACACCCTCCAGGAGGTAGGCGTATCTGTGTCAAAGTCAACAATTAAGATAAGACTTCACCAGAGTAAATACAGAGGGTTTACCACAAGATGTAAACAGGAAACGGAAAGACCAGATTAGAGTTTGCCAAAAAACATCTAAAGAACCCTGTACAGTTCTGGAACAACATCCTATGGACAGATGAGACAAAGATCAACTTGTACCAGAGTGATGGGAAGAGAAGAATATGGAGAAGGGAAGGAACTGCTCATGATCCAAAGCATACCACCTCATCTGTGAAGCATGTTATGGCATGGGCATGTATGACTGCCAGGGGAACTGGTTCCCTTGTATTTATTGATGATGTGACTGCTGACAAAAGCAGCAGGATGAATTCTGAAGTGTTTAGGGCTATATTATCTGCTCAGATTCAGCCAAATGCTTCAGAACTCATTGGACGACGCTTCACAATGCAGATGGACAATGACACGAAGCATACTGCGAAAGCAACCCAAGACTTTTTAATGCAAAGAAGTGGAATGTTCTGCTATGGCCAAGTCAATCACCTGACCTGAATCCAATTGAGCATGCATTTCACTTGCTGAAGGCAAAACTGAAGGCAAAACGCCCCAAGAACAAGCAGGAACTAAAGACAGCTGCAGTGCAGGCCTGGCAGAGGATCACCAGGGAAGAAACCCAGCATCTGGTGATGTCTATGGGTTCTAGACTTCAGGCAGTCATTGACTGCAAAGGATTTGCAACCAAATATTGAAACTCACAATTTTATTCATGATTTTGTTAGTTTGTCCAAATACTTTTGAGCCCCTAACATTGGGGGGACCATATATAAAAATGGGTGTAATTCCTACACCATTACCCAATTTGGATGTAATTGCCATCAAATTAAATATGAAAGTCAACACTTAAATCACATCTGGATTGTTTCTTATGTGGTGGTGTACAGATCCAAAATGATGACAATTGTGTCACTATACTAATATTTATGGACCTAACTGTATACATATATACATATGTGTGTGTGCATGTTTTTATTCATTCATTATTATCTGTGTTTATAAGTATGTATGTATTTATTAATTTATTTATTAATTAACTTTATTTATTTTCTGCCTGTCCAGGTGCCATAACTACAATGAGGGAAGTGTTGAGTTCTGGTACCTTGGGCAAGGATGTGATCAGCTGTGGAGTACCACCACTCTGATCTTGGTGACCACCCTGCCTGCGCTGGCCCTGGCCCTGCTGGTAGGGGTGCTGGTGCAGTGCGTGCACTACTGGAGGACACCAGAGGACCGGCAACATAGGTCAGTTCTGGAGTGTCAGGGCATAAACCGCAGCCTTTTGTTTAGAGCATGCAGATGGGAGTCCTTCACTGAATCACTGTGTGGTGATCCTGTCTCTTTCAGGAAAGAAATAAGACATACACAAAAAGGCATCCCCCCTCAACTACTCACCCCAGACAACGTGTACAGTAACCCGATATTCACCCATGAACCGGAAGTGTTTGACAGGCACATCGAGAATCCCTTCAGGATGGTAAGATCCTGGCTGAGCAAACAGCATAGTACAGTATGGCATAAAACAGCCCAGCTCACTACAGTACACCAGATAACAGTAGAGCACAGCAAGGTATAGTACAGCACAGCACACTACAGAAAAACAGAGTAAAGTAGATGACGGTATAGCACTGCACATCCCAGTACAGCACAGTGCAAAGGAATAGAAGAGGGCTGTAAAGGATGGGATCAAGGGAATGCTTGGGGTCAGGGTTTAGGATTATGAGATTGAATTATGAGATTTTACCCTAATGCTTCCATGCTAGTGAATTTAAGTACAGGGACCCCCCAACACAGCAGGGAAATGCACGGTATATGGTACGTGTATCTGTTACAATAAGTCAGGGGATTTGCTCTTTGCATTGATGCGGAGCATAAATAAGATGGGAGAAGCTGCAGTTTTGTCAGGCTCCTCAAGAGGGCACTGGTGTGCTGCAGATTTAAAGAGGCTCTGGATTAGCTATTCAAACAATATGAACAGTGCAGTGTAGCTTTGAAACAATATTTCCCTCAAGAGCACTGTTTAAATGTTGACAGTTATACAGAATGCATTTAAGTATTGGAATTATATCTGTGTGTTTTATGTAAATGCTTAATGGGATTTTTATATTAATAAAAATGCTACAATACAGTCCATTAAAATTTGTCTTTTGACCTACTTCTCCCACCCTTTAGAGCCTCCAGAGACCCCAGGCTGTGAATTTGTACCCCGCAACACAGGAGGCCGCACCCCCAGGCATGTCCTACAGGTGAGTTGTCCATGATCATAGACCTACATGAATGAAACTGTTTGAAACTGTTTGAGTTATAATCAAAACACCTATGTCTAGCTCATCTGAGCAAAATACTGAGCCTCACAGCACTTCACCCAAGTAAGCTATGTAGTTATTCCATTGTTTAATTCACTTGGCACTCCTTTACACAGCGGAGGAGGCAGCAGGAGGAAAGTGTGCCTGTTTAACCGAGGGTTTTTTGCAGAGCTGGATGTTTTGGAGTTCAGAGCCTCAGTGCTGTGTCTTGGGTGTGCAGTGTTGGTGTGCTTGTATGTCACTGCAGTGTATCATGTCTTGTATTTGTGTGTTGATTGCTGTGTCTATATACTGTATGCAGTGTGTCGGTGTGCAATGTACTTTACACTGTACACTACTCAGTGACTATGTGCTGATCATTCTCTCTGTATGTGTTCAGTTATCAGACGCACCAGCTCAAAGCTCAGCCCTTCTATCCTCAGTACTCTGGCCACCCACCCAGCCAAACACCCAGTCAAACACCTAGCCACCCACCCAGCCACCAGCCCAGGAACCCATACACGGGGGAATCAGATGACAGTGAGGAGGATTACAGAATACGCAGGCCCACACTGCACCCAGCTGGAGCCTACGTGACCAGATCCATGCTGCCCCCTCCTGGCCACAACAAGTCAGCTCCAGATCCTGGCCCTCGGGCTATGCCGGTGAGTTGGTCCTTGTACCAATATGGGACTCCTCACAATGGCTCAGGGAGCAAGCCATGCAGTAAAACAAGCAGCACAGGAATACTGACACAGAGACCAGGGGGCACAGTGTGGAAACAGACAGAATAATTTAGTCTGGCCTGTGTGCTTCAGATGTGCCATATTCAGAAGCAGTCTTGGGTTGTACTTGCACTTCCACGCAGTAAATAAAAGGAATTAATGAAAAAATTAAGAAATCCCAAGGCAGCGCAGTCGAGGCGTACAACAGCGCTAATGACCAGATGCAAGGAAAATTGTGTCCTGCTCAAGTCAGTCAAGCTGAAGCTCAGACAGGGGCCGAAGTACGAGGCAAGCATCGAGGAACCTAACTGTAGACAAGACAACTGTAGCATATTTATCACTGAAGCAGCAGAATCCTCCATTACTCCAATCCAATGAGAGACAGAAAACAGAGAGAGCGAAAGAAACAATAAACAGAAAGATCGCAGACAACACAGCATCACAACAACGCAATAATGTGTAATTCAGTTTAATTTCCTTTTTATGTTGGCAAAAAAAAAGAAGTAGAAAAAGTGCAGTGTCTGCCTTCCTGTGCGGTCGCTATAGTAACCTGCCTGAGCACCCGTCGCTAATTCAGCCCAGGAGGAAACTGTATGCGTTTGCTTGTCTCCTGCAATTCAGCCACACCCACTTCTCTACACTTTACTAACTCTTCACTTCACTGTCTCTTTTTTATGATTATTTTTTGCAGAAAGGTGCTGTGCCCATATTTCCCCCCAGAAGTCCCCCTTCACCCACCTACCCCACATCAGAAAATAAAGCCCAGATGCAGTTTCCCCGACCGCAGATCATATTGCAACACTGAGAGTGGCTCCATCCTCTCCTGTATGCCTGCTAGACCATGCATGCCCTCACCAATACTACTCATAGCTGTGATTATTATTATTATTATTTTTTATTAGCAGATGCCCATGTCCAGGGTGACTTACAAGATATAAGAGCAATACAATGTGCAATAATACAGTGCAGTGATACAGGATTAAGCTACATATTGTGTGTGTGTGTGTGTGTGTGTGTGTGTATGAGATTGTGGTGTGAATTGATTTTTTAGGTAGGGGCAAGGGGCAGGCCAGTGCTGGTGGGACTGGTCCTGACAAGGATTTCTGGGTCTCTTTAACCCTATCCCTCCACCTACTAAAGATATGCGACTGGACTGTGAGAAATTCAGGAAGTAATAGTCAAGTAGTAGATGAAACAGTATGGATCACAGAGTGGGAAATAAAACCAGAAGCAGCATCTCTAATGTGACAAAACAAAGACAGTTACAAAATAATGTACACACACACACAGTCTAGTTCAGCTGTACTCCTTAGTGAATTACTAAACAGTGTAATATTTTTTAAATTAAATTGAGTGCAATAAATTGTCAGTATTACCTAGAGCACTGTACAGCACTGTACATAAGGCAGGAGTCCACAGTACAACTCCCTCAGCTTGCAAATCATGTGGTTAAATATAATTTTGATCCATGGTGCAGTTTGCATCATGAAAGGCTTAATTTACATTCTTAGAGTTCCTCTAGCCCCTGCAGCTTTCCTCTCGTATTCTCACGTTGTGTTCCATTGCAAAACAAATAATTAGCATTGTACAGTACACACATATGATTGTGTATATACACATTATTAAACTATAGTCAATGATTGTCTTTTTAATTGCATTTCATGTCTCAAAACTGTTTACAATGACTCAATTGTTTGTTTGTTTCTTTGCAAGCAGATCTGTCTCTCTCATGGTTAAACTGTGATAAACTCAATTTCTGGGATGTCTGTATCAGTGTCTTCCTGTCTGATATGAACTGAATGTAGCTATCTGGAGAAAGAGAGAGCTCAAGGGAAAGATAAATTATCAAGTGAATCTGAAACCTTGATCCATGTGTGAGGAGACTGGCAAGGAGGAGCTCTGGATTCTTCAAGCTGACGACTGTGCTTCGTTGTATTAAATGCACCCTATGGTTCTGGAATCAGTGAA
Source organism: Amia ocellicauda (assembly GCF_036373705.1). Classification (NCBI taxonomy): domain Eukaryota; kingdom Metazoa; phylum Chordata; class Actinopteri; order Amiiformes; family Amiidae; genus Amia; species Amia ocellicauda. The sequence goes on from NC_089859.1 coordinate 17,700,418, forward strand.
TGGGCATAATTATCAATATAAAAATAGAGGGGAAATGAGCAGAGCTAGATATTCAGGGCTAAGGGTGGAGCCAGCAGACACAGAGGACCTGTAAGTTCAGTTCATTCAACAGAAGCTGAATGTTTGCATCTTCACTGCAGGCTTGTGGTGGATTGAGATTTCCCCATGTTTCACTGGCATTTCCCAGGGTGCTGGCTCCAAAAATAAATAAATTAACCAGTTGGTACCATAAAGAAATACACAAATTAATATTCAGTTTATAGGAACTAGCCTAACTGGTTCTTAATGACCACTACAAAGCATGAAAAACAGAACATCAGTTTAGCACTGTTGTCCTTAAAGCGGGACAGCTAGTATGCATGGAGCATTATTATCATGATATTTCTCAGGACTCGGCCTTATCCAGGATGACTTACAATTGTTGCAGTATATCACAATATTTTTATAGATGGGTTTTTAGCTTTCTGGGGGAGGTGGAGAGTAGGAATATAGTATCACTCAGCAATTTTAATTTGACAGCAGCACCAGCTATTGGGTGCAGGAGAGTAAATCAGGTGTGTGTGCCTTTGAGTATACTGTTTGTGCACTGGTGGGCATGACTGGAGCGGGGAGGGCATCATGCCTTGCTCACAGTGACATTCTTTCTTGGATGACGACATGAAATCTTTCATGCCCTGGGTCGGTCAATCTTCTGGCCTTGCAGAGAGACCCGCCCCCCAACTGAGTATTTAGGAAGACAGCCCCCTCCTATACATAATCTGAAATGGTATTTCACAGATGGTAGTTTCCAATGCAAATAAATCAACAAGGTGCAAATAATGCAGTGGAGCATTTGTAAATGGTGCATAGCATAATCACAAGATACTGAAATGCTATATACGTACAATTAAATTACAAGGAAACAAATCAACTGTCAGATTTGGCTTTTTCGATATTATAATTAGTTGTTATAGAAAAGTTATTCTAATAAATGTAAACGTATAAACCGTAAAATGTGATAGTTGTAATAAGATTTAAAAGATCTGCTGTAATATTACAGTTGCCGTGGAAGACCACTGTCATTGTCCACATTTCTCGGTGCCCCCCTCCAATCCACACCCTGCATAAACTTCATTTCCCATCACCCTCCTCCTCAAACTTCATTTCCCATCATGCCCAGCCGAATTCTCTCTGGTATTGTTAAGGTTAGCTTTCGTAAGGCGTTTTTTGTTGATTTTTCGCATTTGTACACCGTTAGTCTCCTGCACAAATAAATTCACCTTCCCCCTTCGATAACGAGTTTATATTGTAAGTTGTCACTGTGCGCCTATTGTAGAAGTTTAAATCCCGTGTTCACGAACAGGCTTTATGCCTGCTTCCACTCTTTAGTATGTAGCCTTAACATTATGAAAGTATACACTGATATTTGAAAACAACAAAATGCAGGAATATATGATTTTCTACTTTTTAGCGGATTGTTTGGTTCTTGAAACCAAACCGTTCATTTATGATAATGATACTAGCTTGAGATTACAAAACGGATACAATGTAACATATGTCGTATCAAGGGGCTCTATGAATGTGGAATGACAGACGGTTGGATAGATACAGAGACAGTTCGTAGACAAACTAGCGTTGACACTGTATTGGCAGGACTTATTTTTATGCAGTCAGGACAGCGTGGCTTTATTCGGGAGCTCTGACGCAGTGTATCATACGGATGCAACAAAGCATCAAATATATGAATCGTGCATTTATTTCGTTATATATTCATGTATTATTCATTACTTACACCCAGTAAAAAATTAAATGCAGATTACCATTACATTTCCGCTTTGTACTGGATGTGCATAGCAAACTTGCAAACCGCCTTGGCAGAGAGAAACATTTGAAATGTAATAATGAATACTGAAACCACACCCGTATACACTGCTGGCTTTGCAATGCACTGGAGGTACAAAACGCTAGCTCCAAGTAAATGTTCAGCAGTGTCCTTAATATCTCACCCCTACTCCTCGAAACGAAAACTCCTTGAACGAAAAGCAACGCCATATTTGTTTCGCACAGACGAAGAGTCTCCGCTGTGGCTGCCCTGCAGCGCCTAACCCAGAAAACGACTACAGCTTTTCACTCGAGTGACGTAGACACACAGGGATCGGCGGCGGAGGAGGCCGCGCTGTCCCCCCTGCTCCTCCCGCCCTCCTCTCGCCCGTCAGCGCGCAGCCTGATTGGTCCAGGCCTGGAAAAGGAGAGTTCGAGAATCCAGAATGTGCAGGCCTCGGCGTCCGAGCCGCGCGAAAAAATAGCAAAACAGCCCGAGACAAAGGCAAGCAGGGAGCGCAGAGCCCGGGGCCGAGCGGGGCACTTCCACAGCAGGTAAACTGGGCCGACGCGACGGCGAGCTGTTAAGGGAGAGGGCGACTGGGCAGCAGCGGCCCAGTCGGCGGGGCCTGGGGCCTCTCGCAGCCCGCTCGCAAAGACGGATAACAAAGGGCGACGCGGCCTGAGCCTGCTCGATTGTTTGTAGAAGCATGCCTGAATTTGACCTGCCTGGTTTCACGGTGCTGGCGACCGCCGTAGAGGACGTCTAAAAACGCTGTATGTGATGTAAAAATGGCACTGCGATGTTTTAAATGCAAATGGAAATAGCGTTTGTTTTAAGAGGAGGTAGAAAATGGCGGAAAACAAGATGTCGGCTAGTAGTAGCTGTCGCAGAGCGGCTCCGTCTGTATTGAGGTCGTCTTTCCGCGCAGTTTAGCACAATGCCTACACGTGTAGTGCACTGGCGATCAGAAAAATAAAGCCTCCAGGCTCTGGCTGTGATGTGTGTTGTGGTTGGTTTGGTGAGACGGTGGAGCTGCTTCTCTTGCAGAATGAAAGTATGCGATGGCAATCCGCCTGCATATAATTTGAAAAGTGAAGCGGCCATTTTTTTCTGTCTGCAGCGGGGAGCTATGGGGTGGGAGATTGACAGCAGAAGATCAGAAAGGGCAGTGTAGTATTTGAGAAAAGTGGTGATAATATGCAAGCATATACGACTGTTCTCGTAAAGACAGGCTCGTTTTGATGCACTGTGACAATCAAAACAAACAAAAACCGTATATTAAAATGTTATTTTAAAAAAGTGTTTGTTTAACGGGTATGTATATTGGCTGCATAAAAAAATCTGACTTTTTTTTTTTTTTTTTTAAACCTACCGTATCTGACAATAACCTTTGTTTCGAATTTTTAACCCATGATATTGCTGAGTCCACCATCATACCTGCGATCCGCCTTGGGTTGTATACAACTGTACATCTCACTATTTAGATGCATGACCGTAATAAAACCAGCTTTTTTTTTTTTTTTACTGACACATAATAACCAATGCTATTCGATCATACAGATGTAGACATGTATCATATGGCTTTGCTGGGCGTACAGGTCTTGTTTTGGCGGCAGCGTGGGATCTCTGTCAGTGTCATGCATGCGTGCTTACTGTAGCCACAAACAAAGACGCGGTTTTATCTGAGATTAGCAGTTGTAACTCAGATGATACAGAGTTTGTTACTGATTATCTCCTACATGCTCCCCAGCTTGCAGCTAGAACGGCTGTGCTGTCTATTCCTGTATCTGGCGGATATGTTCTTTGCTACATAAATTGGCAACACCTTTGTGTGTGCTTGTGTGTTATGGATACATTACATCTCGTTGACATAACACGTCCAATCATAAAAACTTTGTTGTTTAAACAAGATTCACTCCGACTCCGGCTCGCACACTTGAACACTAACATAGTTTGCTGGATGTGTTTATTATAAGGAACATAATTGTGTGTGTATATACATCCTGAAGTCTCGATGCTATTTAGTATTTTTATTTTTAAGTTTGTGTGGTCGGTTATAACGTTTTAAGGAGTTCTGCAAGTCGCTTGTCTGTTGTGGCTTCAACCCAACGTCAGAGTAATTTCCTTTTCTGTGCTTCCCAATGTACCGGGTCTTCATAATCGACCCAATCCGTTTGTGTGTGTTTTGAGAAGTCAGTTTCAGAATTAATCAAGTGTGAAACAACCAAGCAGCAGCTTTAATAAGGCCGAGCAGAAAGTCACCAGAATGAAGTCGCAGGAAAAGTAACACGTCTCTGACTTGTTTTATTCGGCGTTAGGATGCGTTTAATTTGTGCTCTGACTGTGTGAATTGAGCATTTGAATTCATGGGAAATGTAGTCTATCTTGCAGAATACCTTTTCTGGATGAGTTCCACACGTTCGTTTTACATCATATTTAGACTCGTGGTGTAAGGCATCCTGTAAATGCAACATTCCTTCTCAATTAAATTTGGGCTGTCCAGTGACAGTACATATTCTCCTGCAGATTATCTGCCAGACTGATGTGTATAACAAAATAACATGTTAGTGTTTAATACACAAACACAATGGAACACACACACACATTGAGGAGGACTGCTGTTTGGAAATGGAAAGCCTGATTTTAATCAAATATGTCTTCATTGCACTTAATTTTCCCCACAAAGAAGAAGTGAGTGCAGATTGGAAGACATGTACATTGTAATTACATGAATGGCTTCCTCTTCTGTTAGTTTTTGTCTTGTTTTTTGCTGGCAAGCCTGTTCCAACTGATTCTTCAGAATGCTTGTGCTGGGGCTATAGTGGTGCTGAAAGGATGCCATACCAGTGTGGCATATACACTCCTCTAACTCCGGGCAGTGCCCAGAGTTTACAAAGCCGTTGATGGATAAGTAAAGTGGATTCGTTGACATGTTTCTGCCTGAAATAAATTACATTCTTTGAAATGGTTTTAGTTTTACACAGGATGAGATTTAGGGGAAGCGTGCAAAGTTCTTATTGGATTTTTTCCACCTTTAAATGAGTAACTAGCTATTAAATCTCACCATGATAGTTATTTTTCAGTGTATTTGTATATAATTTGGTTTTTATGACATCCTTTGACTTCATAGTCAATTTGACTTCGTAGTCCTTACACCCAAAAGCAGTCTGAGTTTTACATATTTTAGATGTGTAGGATGAAAAATATATCAGCCCTAATTGGAGTGTAGTTGCGGATCACTGCCAACAGTCTGTACATTTTATATTTCCCGTGTGCCAGTTTACATGGTACATTGCTGGTGACAAAGAGAATGCAATTTATATGTTTATATGTTCTGGTTAAAGTGTTTTGCAGTGAATACTGAAAGCAGCATTTTAAGCACGATTTCAAACACACACAAGCGGGTACTTCACCTGGAACATAGCACAGACTTCTGTATGATCAATGTAACTTTCCACATATTATTTGTCCTGCCATTTTATTGTTCTATGTCTGCAAAGCAAAAGGTTGTTTTCTGAATTGGATCACATCTCTCTCCTAGGTACCTACCTCCCTGGAGTGACGACAGAAGCCAGCACTGGACAATTTTCTGTTTTGTTAAAGAACATTGGCATCAAATGTGAAGGTAGGGCTCCTTCTGCCCAGGTGCTAGTGCTGCTTGTAGTTGTGTTCATTGTTCAGATGTATCCTGGTTAACTAGAATTTGACTCATGGCGGTGTTTCTGAATGATTGATTGTGACTGAAACAGGGCAGGTGAGCAATTTTGAAGAAACCCAAATAACTTTAATACAAAGCTCGTTGCTTGGAGCTTTCTGGTGTGTACATAAATATGAAATAAACTGGAAAATATGAGGAAAGTCACCACCACTTGGATGAGTAAATGCACAGCAATCAGATTTTTCTGGTTAATGCTAAAATTAATTTATATTTTTATTCTCTACCCTGTCTCCTACAGCTTTTAGGGAGTAGCAGATCATGGACCAAGGAGGAGGGGGGTTGGAGCTGCAGTCACAAGATTCTAAAATGCCTCACACGATGATAATGCAGGACTTTGGTAGGTACCCGACAGCCGTCTCACTACGGAATTGTTTGTTTTTAAATGTTTATCTTTCAGGAGAAGATAACCAACATATCAACATGTACATAAATGGACAAAATAAATAAACCTTAAAATCTTAATTTGCAAATAAACATCCCTGCTGTCTCCCCCAGTGGCTGGCATGGGTGGCATGGCACACATCGACGGAGACCACATTGTGGTGTCGGTGCCAGAGGCGGTGCTGGTGTCGGACGTGGTGACGGACGAGGGCATTACGCTGGAGCATGGGTTGGAGGCTGAGGTGGTGCATGGGCAGGACGGCATGGTGACGGAGGGTGTGATCGTGCCGGAGTCCGTGCTGGGGTCGGAGGTGGCCATTGAGGAAGCACTGGACTCTGACCACCATCACCACCACCACCACCACCACCACCACCACCATGTGCTCACCACCGACCTCATCGCCGAGTCCGTGCGGGTGCCCGATCAGGTGTTTGTGGCCGACCTGGTGTCCCATCAGGACGACCACCTGGGCCACCATGAGTTAGTGTCCGAGGAGGTCATGGTATCCAACTCCGACTCGGAGGCCGTGATCCAGACGCATGAGGGAATGCCCGCCTCCACCGTCACCATCAAGACCGAGGACGACGAGGATGGCAAAAGCACCTCTGAGGACTATCTGATGATTTCCTGTAAGCACTGCCCTATTCTCATTACAGCATTCCTCCTGCTGCAGGCAAGAATTCACAAGAATTCATAAGCGTTTGTCCTCAATGGCGCAGTCTGTTTGACTGTCTGCTCTGTAATCTTGCTTATACATCATAAATATAGTAGTAACACTATAATAATAGTAACACGGTACTGCTAAACGTACATCAGTGTGGTTCTCACGTACGTGTGCTGCACACCTCTGGCAGCTGCTGTCTGTAATTGGTGGAACACTAATGGCTGGATTCATAGTTGCACCCAATGTTGTTTTAGGTAGGGTGCTTCTAAGGTTAGTGATGATCAAGGTCTGTGAAACCAGCTGTTAGTGTGATGAATGTAAAGATTAATTAAAGCCATTCAGTATATCGTTTGAGTGTTACAGCAGTAATTAACTGCTACCTGTCTGACTGGCTAGGTAGCATTTGTAAAAATATAAGTAAAACTCAGTCCTTCATATTAATGGAGGTCTTGTCTGTGCTGTGGTTAGGGGCGTTAGGCGAGTGGCTGACTGCCCTCTGCTTTCTCCTCAGTGGACGACGTGGGTGAGAAGCTGGACATTGGAAATACGCCCCTGAAGATCAGCACTGAGGTGACGCAGGATGACGGCTCCAAAGAAGATGGCTTTGGCTCCGAGGTCATCAAGGTGTACATCTTCAAGGCAGAGGCCGAGGATGATGTGGAGATAGGTGAGTGCGTTGCTTCGCTCCTGCCACGCTTTGTTTTATTACTTTCTTTAATGTCATTCTTTATTTTCACTGTGCTTTGCAGTAGGTTTATTTCAGTGCAATTGCAAATAAATGTATGTGGCAATGAAAAACTTAATGTATTAAGAATATAAACGCCATATTGGCTTCATATAAAACTACAAGAAGGAAACCCTGAAGAAAGAACGCATAAAATGTCAGCCTGCTAGTCCTTTGCTGTAAGCATTGGTCCTGGAATTTCAGAACCTTTGTGCGTTTGTGGTCTGAGTGCAGGGGGCACAGAGGTCGTGACGGAGAGCGATTTCCACAATGGCCATGCTGTGCTGGAGCCTGGGGGCGTGGGCAGAATGCCAAGGGAGAAAATGGTGTACATGGCGGTCAAGGACTCCTCCCAGGAAGATGAGGACATCAGTACGTACACATCTCTTTATCTTGCGCTTTCCTGGACTTCACTTCCTGTTTCTGATCTGATCACCCCTCCAAGAAACACAACTCTTAGCAGTTGTATCTGCTAAGAAATGCACCTAAAGGCAGGTGCAGTATCCTGACAGACTTTCAACTGCCTTCAAGCAGTTTTGCGTTCCCTATGAAAGGTTAGTTTGTACATGAGAAGATGAGGTTTTCAAACGAGAGCAGCCTTGTTCAATCCATTCTGCTCATTCAATAGCCAGTAATAATCCCAGAAACATTTGTTCCAACTGATCTTGACAAGTCCTCCTTGGGTTGATGTGGTTAGTATCTAGGGGGTGCTGGGTTATAATTTAAATTTTGTGGGTGTTAGATGTCGTCTAGGTCTAAATGTCATTGTGATTGTTGTTGTTGGTGCCACTGTGCAGACTGCGCGGAAATTGCAGACGAGGTGTATATGGAGGTGATCGTGGGCGAGGAGGAGGCACCCACCATGCAGGAAGCGCAGCTAGACGACTCCACTGTCAACAAGACCTTCGTCCCCGTGGCCTGGGCAGCCGCATACGGTACATCCCCCCCGCCTCGGCACGCAGGGACTCGATGAAGTGTTTGCTTACTAGTTGAAGACAAACTACGGAAATATATCGTAGCTAGAAGTTTGGACTGTGCTGCTCTTCAGCTGAAATAATGGGATAACTTGCTGTGTAAATAAGCAAGCTTTTGATTGAGAGGATGAATACTGTATACTGTCCCAAAATTAAAATACAAGGTAGAAGGGGTCAGAGTTCAAGGGTCAGGGCACGATGATAAGTAAAGGAAAAGTCCTCTTACAGTGCTGCATCCGTCTGCTGACCTTAATGTTTCCATATAATGTATAGCTTTCAAAATAAGTCTGCATTTTTAAGTAAATTGTCATCTACACAGTCAGACTCAGCCTTAGTTCACGGCCAGCAGGATGATGAAGTACAGTTTGACTGTCCCTCCTTTCCTTCCCAGGTAACAACCTTGATACCAGGCTCGAGAACAAGAACGGCGCCGCCACTCAGTACCTGCAGATCAGTGACAGCATCAGCACCAGCAGGGCGCTCAAACAGAAAGCCAAGAAGAAGAAGAGGGGCGAGACCCGGCAGTGCCAGACCGGTGAGGGGGCGGGGCGCATGGCACAGTCTTCTAAGACCACTCGTGGCATTTCAGTGCTGCGGTTTCTGCTTCCCAATTGTTCTGTGTTAGAAAACAGCTGGAGCAAAGTGCTCTGGAAAGCAGGGATGAGAATTTTCCACGGATCCACAGATTTTTTTTTTTTTTTTTTTTTTGACAAAATATCACATGACTCACATTTATTTATTTATTTATTTATTTATTTATTTATTTATTTATTTTAATACAAATTGACAGTGTTTGAATACAGATATAGGGAGAGGGCATAAAAGGTGAAGGAGGTGGAAGAACGAATCAGTGTGTGTTCAGGTCCTCAGACCTGTGTGTGCTGCACTTGAATATATTTAAATAAAATTTAAAAATCTAAATTAAAACATTTGATTTGTATAGCCTACTGCCCATTACTTAATTAAAAGTTGTGGGATATAACCAAGTTTAAAACCGTCACAAAAAAAACCTCAATTGCACTGTTTTGTAATGGTGGCATTGGACCAGATTACATTAAAACAATGTATTCTGAAAATGTATACTATTACACTGATAATGTATTCATTTTTTCTTCTGAAAGAGCAGTATCCCCCATTTGCCATCAAGCCTGTTATTCTGCTTTGTTTCTTGATCCGTCATGTTTACAGCAAAGTGTTGAGCAATATATGGAAAACGTAAAACAAATGTTTTGAAATACATGTGCTGTTGAGATTTGCTAAATGCACAGAAGACCCCCAAAAAGTTTAATGTAACTTGTGCAACTGAAAATTGGTATCACGGAGGAACAAGCAATCTCCAGGATCATTTAAGCAACGCAAGTTTAAATTATTATGTGTTATTTATTAGGCTTAATAATGGGTCAAATGCATAGATCTGAAAGATGGAGATGATCCCGTGGTTAGTATGCAGCTTTGTACTAACTCTGCAAGTTCGTTGCAATTGACCCATTATTAATATTATTATTATTATTATTATTATTATTATTATTATTATTATTATATATGGAAAAATAGGCTTTATAATGTTGACACAAACTCTGAACTGTAGAAGGGAGTCTTTTTGTTATAGTTAATCCAAATTAAGGTTACTGTGTTACGGTATCTTTAGTATTTACTACTTCCAGTATAGGTGTGTCTTTTAATGTTTCTGAACGCCGGGGTATATTCATTTAAGGGGTTTACACTGATATGCTATTTCCAACACGTTTTCTGTATTGAATAAAATACAAATTAAAGTTAACATGCATACGTCACTGCGTATACAGTTTAGTTGAGTAAGCTGCTTTTACTGGAAGGTTAACATGTTTTATGCAAGTAAAATCAATATACATAAACCATGTAAAAATAAATAAACATGATTACAGTTTGAGATTTTTATCTTGTTTATATGGATTACCTGTTTAAAAAAAAAAGTAGGTTTTTCATTCAGATCTATACACTAGTAGCTAATGTGATGTAATTGATTGAAATTATGCCATTCTCATCCCTGGGAAAGGAAGTGATCAAAGTATTGCTTGTCCTACTTGTGCAGGAAGGTGAGGCCAAGTACTGGCATGTCCTCAACTTCAGGGGAATTTAGATCTTGTAACCAACCAACCATCTTTTACAAGAGTGCAGCCTGGGAGATAAATATTAAATAAGCTAAGTTTATTTGTTCTATACTATTAATTAGAGATTGTTTTTAATAATTTGCAGGGCTGTAGAACAGTGTACCTGCCTCAGCCAGTACCCTATGTCTGCCCTTGTGTGTATGGCAGCTGTGTCTTGGCTCTCACTAACCTTTACTACCTGTTTCCTCAGCGGTCATCATTGGGCCGGATGGGCAGCCCCTGACGGTGTACCCCTGCCACATCTGCGGCAAGAAGTTCAAGTCGAGGGGATTCCTGAAGCGGCATATGAAGAACCACCCAGACCACATGTTCAAGAAGAAGTACCAGTGCACGGACTGCGACTTCACCACCAACAAGAAGGCCAGCTTCCACAACCACCTGGAGAGCCACAAGCTCATCATCAAGAGCGACAAAATGCACGAGTTCACCGAGTATACGCGCCGCTATCGCGAGGCCAGCCCTCTCAGCTCCAACAAGCTCATCCTGCGCGACAAGGAGCCCAAGCTGCACAAGTGCAAGTACTGTGACTACGAGACGGCTGAGCAGGGCCTGCTCAACCGCCACCTGCTGGCTGTGCACAGCAAGAACTTTGCACATGTGTGTGTGGAGTGTGCCAAGGGCTTCAGGCACCCCTCAGAGCTGAAGAAGCACATGCGGACCCACACGGGGGAGAAGCCATACCAGTGCCAGCACTGCGAGTTCCGCTGCGCCGACCAGTCCAACCTAAAGACTCACATCAAGAGCAAGCATGGCACGGACCTGCCCTACAAGTGTGGCCACTGCCCCCAGGCCTTTGCCGATGACAAGGAACTGCAGAAGCACACAGAGATCTTTCAGGGCCACAAGACTCACCAGTGTCCGCATTGCGACCACAAGAGCACCAACTCCAGTGACCTGAAGCGGCACATCATCTCTGTGCACACCAAGGACTTCCCGCACAAGTGCGAGGTGTGTGAGAAGGGCTTCCACCGGCCCTCTGAGCTTAAGAAGCACTCAGAGACTCACAAGGGCAAGAAGGTGCACCAGTGCAGGCACTGTGACTTCAAAATCTCCGACCCTTTCACGCTTAGCCGCCACATCCTGTCAGTCCACACCAAGGACCTGCCCTTCAAGTGCAAACGCTGCAAGCGGGGCTTCAGGCAGCAGAACGAACTGAAGAAGCACATGAAGACGCACAGCGGGCGCAAGGTGTACCAGTGCCAGTATTGCGAGTACAACACTACTGACGCGTCGGGCTTCAAACGGCATGTCATCTCCATCCACACCAAGGACTACCCCCACCGCTGTGAATACTGCAAGAAGGGCTTCCGCCGGCCCTCGGAAAAGAACCAGCACATTATGCGGCACCACAAGGATGCGCTGATGTAATGTTGTGTGTCCCCTTTCTGACTTTGGCTGCCCTGCTGCTGTTTTCTGGGGGGTGGACTCTGGGAGGGCAAGGTGGAGGGGGAAGATTACATTTATATGGTAAATGATGATGATGACGACGATGATGATAAGATTTTAACTGTTCTCCTTGTCAGGTCTGATTCACACCTGTTTTTTTTTTTTTTTGTCCCCCAAGAATTGTAAAATAAGTCTTAAACAACGAGAGTAACAAAAACCCACAAGAAAAAGTATTCTGAGTCAGCACGGCAGGGGGGGGTGCGTGTGCGGTAGATCGGATGGTGGGGAGGGTATTAGCTCTGTTTCAGCTTCTTCAGTTTTCTTTCTTTGCAGTAAATCAAGATAGAATCACTTGTGTGAACATTCATGGGATCAGATATCAGGTCCTTTTTTCTTTTGGTGTTCCCTAACCATTTCTATATATAGGAAACGGGCCAATGTAAATTTCAATTCAGGAATAGCCTTCAAAGAGTTGTTTGATTACTGTATCAAAAACCAAGAACGTGATAAATGTGTATGGATTTCTCTCTGGTCTTGATCCAAGTGTGTGAAGGAGAGCGCTGTCACTGTCAACCCGAGTAAATGTTTTATTTTAATTTTTTATACATACAAGCAAGTCTGTGTCTCTGCCATTCTTTGCATAACGTTTGTTTAAAAGCAAGAGAGGGGGAGGGGGGGAGTGTGTCTCTGTGGTAACCCCAATGTCCTTGTGTGATGAGTGTGCAAATGTATTCCTGGGGAGGATTCTTCAGTTTGTAAGACCTCTCTCCCATTCATACTGTTTAATTGTGACTGAAAGAAACCCAACAGATGTTTCTTGTCCAGCATCCTCCGTAGCTGAAGCCCCTGTGAGCACGTCAGCAGCCCCAGCGCTGCACTCTGCAGTCAGTGTCCATCCCAGTGTAGCAACTTGGTGTCTGGGAATTGCCGTCTGCTCATCTGTTCAAAAGCATGGCCTATGAATTCAGCCAGCATTTCTGTAGGGGCCATATAGTATGTGTTAGTAGGATTTCTGAAACTTTGTGTTTTGTTTTGTCTGTTCGGAAATTCTCACCTTTTCAAGCTTTGGTAACCGTACAATATTATAATGTTTGTAACTGTGCTGGGTAGACAACAACATTCGGACAGTGGTAGATCACAATCATAGTTTAGATAGTGCTATTTGCCCATTAATTGTGTTTTCCATACACTTGGGACATGAACTGTATTTATTGAGAGACTTCAGTTGGCAAGAAACCCCCCCCCCTCCAAAAAACAACTATTTTCAAAATTGTGCAGTGAAGCCATTTTAGAAAAATACACAAGGTCTCTGATTATCTTGCAGGGATGTTTAATTTATCCAGTCACTGTGGGAACAGAATTAATTAACTGTTTTTTTAGCCCATGAGGGAAGCCTCCAAGTAACGGTAGATGACTAAGAGTGTGTGTGTATGTAATATGTAATATATATACATGTACGTATGTACATACATATACACACATACTATGCATATATAATATACAAATAAGGAAGAAATAAACTTTATTCCTTCCTTATTTGTATGATATTCTGTATATGCAAAGTATGTGTGTGTGTGTTAATGTATGTATGACCATTTGAGCAGAAACCTTGCTTACCTAGCCAATTATCCCTAAACTTAAGTCACAGGTTTGTCACACAACCACTTCGAGGTCACGGCAGTGGTCACCTGAGGGAATGTCTGCAGCTTAAGTTTGTTGTGTTGCTGCCACCGCCTCCCCCTGAATGCCTGCATGTGCATCTTTGTGTATGATCTCGTTCCTTTCTTATAGCATTGCAAAGGTTGTTGTCTGGTTGTAACCAATCCCCCCCAACACACACACACACACACTTGCTTTTCTCTCTAAGATAAACTGAGATAAACTTACTTGGATCTTTTAAATATTTGTAAGACTGTCCCCATTTTTTTTTTATTTTTTGTCAATCTGTTTTCTTTCATTCACCAAACCTTGTGCTGCTGGAAGCTAAAGTCCCCAGCAGTGGTGAGTGTGTTCGCATACTGGCTCAAAGGAAGATCTTTTTTCTCTCAATATTTTGCAACTGGTGTAAAGTTTACAAATAAACTACAGCTGGCCATAGAGTAATGTGTTTTCAGCCATCTTTTGACTTTTATTACAAATGGTAAAAATCTGCCATGACTGTTATTGGGTTTGTTTTGTTTCCCTTCCCCCCGTTACATTGTGCTTGGGTGATGGCTGGTAAGGAGTAACTAAAATAAATGTACATCCTTTTCTTAAAAAAAGAAAAATGTTCGGTTTTCATAACTGGATTTATTCATGCATTTGATATTGAAATAGCCAATACACCAAACTGCAGAAAGGAAAGATTTAATAACACCTGAATGAAATACATGGAAGTGGAGTCTTTTGTAAGTAAATTATTTTAAATGTTGGCATTGGTGCAGGTATACTGAATCTGAAGCTGAACTGTCTCTTCACAGGCATATGCGCATCTACATGTTTAAATAAAGACTTATTGAAATAAACCCCTAACAGCCCAGTACAAGCTGTATGATTAATGGAATCCTGAGAGAATTTGCTCCTTTTTGTGTATTCTTGAAATATACACATTATGGAATTTGATTAATAACAAAAAAAAAAGCAGACACATTTTGATGTGTCTGCAGCAGAAACCTTGATCCACACATTTATTACGTCTAGGTTAGACTATTGTAATGCCCTTTTAGCAGGACTCCCAAAGGCTATGACTTTGAGGCTCCAAACAGTACAAAATTTGGCGGCCAGTGTTGACACGTACAGAATCCCGCAGTTACGTTACCCCCATTTTGTCTCGTCTTCATTGACTTCCTGTTGCACAGATAATATATTTTATAATGTATCTAATAACATTTAAAGCTTTACATGTTCTTGTATCTTATCTCTCAGACCTTTTATGTCCCAAGTCAGGTGTTGCACTCTACTGAGGCAGACTTGCTTACAGTGAAGCCTTTTACAATTGCTACTTATGGATCTCGCCGTTTTACTCACTTAGTGCCCATTCTATAGAACTCCTTACGAGAGGCATTAGAGCAGTACATACCCTGTCTCTTTTTAAATCTTGTTTAAAAACACTGCAGTTTGATCAGGCTTTTAGTTAAAAATATGAAGTATGATGTGTGTGTGTTGTGCTGTTTTTATTAAATTGTGCAGCACTTGTGTTATGTGATCAAGAACCTCCACTAAACAAATCTACAGATATGGGGAAGATATTAGAGGAATTCAATAATTTGGTTAGTGATCTATGAAATGCTCAAGTACTCAAGTACTTCTTTTTTGGTTGTTTTGTGAGATGAAAATCTATATTAGTCTATTTTGGTGAAGGAAATGTAATCAAGGACACCCATTCCGTCACAGACACACTGCATTTACTGCTACTGACCTTCTTTGTACCAGTCGTGTTTTATGTTCTCCCATCCGATCTGCAAATGCTGTCACGAATCAGACACTAGATGTCAGCAAGTGCATCCCAAGCTGGCTCTGCATTTTTGTACTGCAGTACTCACAGAAATCAGGATGCACGGTGCAGCAACATTTGTTTGTGTAGTGTATGTGTTACTGTAAACCAGAGGGAACTGCTATCATGGCAAGTTTTTTTATATATATATATATATATATATATATATATATATATATATATAGTGGAAAGTTTAATACCATTTACAAACTAATAATGATCAGAAATTATAAAAAGTTGTGAAACTGCAGACTGATTACATTTTCCATCACCCATTTACTGTCAATATCCTGTTCTTCCTTCACAGCTTACTCGGGTTGTTTTTTATATTATAATCCATGGGGAAAGTGCTTCTGGTTACTTTAGTAAGGCAGTAAAGCCCAGGTGGGGACAGGCAGAGATGAGGATGTGCAGAGGGCTCTACATTTATATTCCACAGTTGACTTGGTAGACTAAACCAAATGCCATCTTTAGATACGATGTCTGATATGGATTTAAAAAAAAAAAAATGCATTGAAGGAATCAACTCTCATCAACTACTGAAACTAGAATATGCTGTTTCTTCACTGCCTTTTTCATTTGAATAAAAGTCCAATTTTAAATCAAGCAAAATAGAATCAATGTTGCACCTCAAGAACCTAGAGGATGTGTGTAGAAAATGCCTCTGTAAAAACTAAAAAGTAAACAAATGCTGTATATTTTATTATTTTGAGCAATGCAATATTTTCGGGGGTTTTCAACACTTGTAATGACTGTACTGTATCAAACTATTTAACTACTAAGAAGAAAAGTTTACATTGTGATTGTGTTGAATATATATTTTTTAAAAAGTGGGCGGTATGTGCTATCCACCTTTGTAACGCATGCATTCCTACAAGACCTGGAAGCATTTAGATTTTACTTCAGTAGTAAGTGTGCATTTAATTTGTTTTTCCTCCCTCCCTCCCTATGACTCGGCTGTAATGCACCCCTGCCATAAATACAGCATTTGAATTGCTAAAGACCTACACCTGTGGTTACAGCTTTACTGTTTTTAATTCAGTGCTGCCCAAACCCAATCCTCAAGGGCCCCTATCCAGCAGGTTCCCTTTCAAGTCGAAAGACAGCCATTACCGAATGGGAAGAGCCTTCTGACCCATCAATCAGTGAAAACTTGTACCCAAGCTGCCCAATAGGGGCCCTGCTGGCAGGAGGAAGATCCGCCACCAGTGTCTGTGAAAAAGTCTCCTCCTGTCCCCTGTAGCCTGCCATTTCTTCTTTCACCAATTAATGAGAGCTGTTTCGAGAGAGAGAGATTTAGTTTTCCCCTTCATTGCATGAGATTTGTGCCACCTACTCTTCGGAGTATTACCCATGCTCATCTGAGCTTTCTTTGAGCTGTTCGGAGTATTATTATGATTGCTTTCAGAGTCTACACTCTTGATCTGCTACTGGATTAGTTCCCCACAGAGGTAAGTCTGTGGTAGGAGTCTCGTGCTGGAGCTGGTCTCGACCCCTCCATAGAGATCTACTGTAGACTGATTCACTCCGTGCTTTCCTTACAGATTTGGAGAGGAGAGAAAAGACATCTGCGACAATTGCATTGAAAGAGCGGTTTCTCGACCGAGAAGGAACCCCATAGTCTGCTCTCGACACTCCTGATCGACAGCTCGACTTCAGTCAACAACTTCTACAGACTGTATTGTCAGGAGCTCCACCACCAAGTTTCGACCCATCGATCGACCCCGACGATCTTAACATCTGCATCGAGGGATTGATGTTTCTAGTCGTCAAGGAACTCCCCGTCCAGTTTTGACAGACCGCGTCGATGCTTCAAAATCAATGTCGATGAACCGCAGTAAATCCGACATCAACAGAACGATCATCATCGACCGATATTGACGTCAACCTCAGCAAAAACACCCTTGAAGAGGTGCTTTTACCCCAGGATCTTGCGTCCTTCCTGTAAGGTCAACGTGAGGAAGACATGCAGACCAATGTCCCTGCACCCACCATGCCTCCAAAGCCAAGAGGGGCATTCCATCGTTGCATCAGGTGGCAGGAGAAGCTGCCCCCAGACGACGGGCACGACCTCTGCGCATGCTGCCTGGGCATGGAGCACGCCCTCAAAGCTTTGGGGAGCAAGGGGGATTAGCCCTCATTGCGCAGCACTCACCGACACCACCTGCCACAAGAGGGCAAGGACCTCCCCATCCTCCTCCAGAGTGAGTGGACGCGGGAGTGTCAGCAGGTCACTCCTCTTCGGGCTACGCCGATCCCCCCAGGAGTCTCCACGAGGCAACATACGCCACCTCGGGTGCCATCCTCCTCCTGCGCCTCTCTCCCTCCTCTACACAAGCCCTCTCCAGTGCAGAGGCGCTTCCGCTCCCCTATGTGCACGCCCCCAAGATGCACCCTGCCCCACTGGTCTCTGCCACCCAGGAGACGGGGAACGTCATCCTCCTGGAGGGATGAGGAGGAGGAATTCGAGACAACCCTGGGGGAGATGACAAAGGCAATGTCCAAGCAGCAGTGGATGCTGGACACAATGTGGGTGGAGAGACGGGCACCAGCCAGACAGGATCCCCTACCATCGCCTCCCCTACTAACGCCACCAAACAAACAGGAAGAGATGTGAGAGAGGACGAGAGGGTCAGAAGGGAAAACACAGGAAGATCTGGGAATCATCTTCGTAGAAATGGTAGGAGGGGTCCCAGGACAGAGCCTTTGGCTACGTGTGTGAGGAGAGGTTGAGGTGTGGACGAAGAACCTCGCTACATGTTACATGGTAGGTCCGGTTGTTGAGGTAGGAGGAGAACCAGGTGAGAGCAGTTCCAGAGATTCCAAGGTCAGCGAGGCAGGAGAGGAGGATGGAGTGATCGATGGTTTCAAACGCTGCTGAGAGATCAAGGAGGATTTGGACTGAAGAGAGGGAGGCCACCCAAGCACAATTGAGAGTCAGTGACTGCTAGGAGAGCAGTCTCAGTGGAGTGAATTGTGCGGAAGCACGGAAGTACCATGGGTTTGTGTCCTATGAGGAGAGAGGAAAGTGCAGAGTCTGAAAGAGGTGAGAATGAAGAAAAGGAAGATTGATTAGTAGGAGATTTAGGCAGGATGGGAGAGCTTGTGGATGTCTGTGACCTTGGAGGAGAAGAAGGAGGCAAAATCATCAGCAGAGAGAGACAAGGGGGGAGGAAGGTTGGGGGGGCATGCGAAGAGGCAGGAGAAAGTGGAGTAGAGTTTGCGGGGGCTATTGACAGAGGATTCAATGAGTGATTGAAAGTAAGACTTCTTGGCGAGCGAGGGAGAGAATGTGGACAGTAGAGAGCGGTAGAGTTCGAGGGCAGCTAGGAGTTAGGACCTCTTTCACTTCTGTTCAGCGGCGTGCAGACTGGATTGGGTTGAGCGGAGAACAGAAGAGATCCAAGGCTGTGGAGGGGAGGGACGGACAGAATGAGATGTGAGAGGACAGAGAATCAAGGGAGGAGGTGAGGGAGGAGAACAAACAGCACAGTTAACAGACAGATGGGAAAAGCAATGGAAGGTAATAGAGTGAGAGCAGTGGAGGCCAGGGTGGAGGAGGAGATGGAGCGGAAGGTGACAGAGGAAGTGGGTGGGGTGGTGAGGGAGCTGAGAGAAAGAGATGAAGTGGTGGTCTGAGATGTCCAGGGGTTTCACAAAGAGCATCGAAGGGGAGCAGCCTCTAGAGAAGATGATCTAGCCAGCAGCCTGCCCTGTGAGTGGGGGGGGAGACAGGGAGAGAGAGAAGTTAAAAGAGTGTAGGAGGGGTTGGAGAGGTGGATGTAGAAGTCTCCCAGGAGGATGGTAGGTGAGGGCAGTGACGGAAGGAAGGAGAGAAGGAAGTCCAGTTCATCCAAGAAGAAGATGAGTAGACCAGGAGGGTGGTAGAGAACTAGAAGGAAGAGGTGAGTTCTACTGCATGGAATTCAAAGCTTTTACACATCTTTTACACATTACAATGCTGAGTAAATGACCACAAGCTACACCCAGCAAAACACAAACATCATAGCCATGACTCCACGATGCAGGAGGACACTGGCCTGATGGCAAAACAATCACAATATGAGACTGGGTCCCCCATGGGTGGCCCTCACAGAAGGGAAGTCATCACCACAGATGCCTCCAGCACAGCATGGAGAGCGGACTGAAAGTGGTCTGAGTAAAGGGGATGTGTAGCTGTATCACTTTCAACAAGTACTGACGAACAAGAATGTCTTAGTTCACACAGACAACACAACAGTAGTAGCTTACATAAACCACCAGGGGGGCATGCACATCGTACAAACTTCTCCTGTGGTACCAGTCTGTTAAAATTAGCAATTTAGGGTGATTGACAAAACTTACTGCATTGGGGCTTCTCCAGGACCATGTTTGGGCATCACTACTCTAATTGGAGGAAGGTTCAGCGATCCACCAGTTACTCCCCTCTACTACTGAATAAGAGAGCTACTGGTTAAACTGGATGGAGGAGCAGCCTACCTTTAAAAAGCACTTATGAAATATTTAGAGGCAGGCATTCTGCTCTTCAGTAACTGAACTTGTAATGACATGAGGCACAAAGCACAAAGTCTTTAATAGACCTTAATACATATTAAGCCAATCCTGTCACTAGCACTCAGGGCTCTGCACATTTCTCTTTTGATTTCACATACAGATTTTTAAAAATCTGTGAGGTTTTAAGAATGTGATTCTGCATTGCAGAACTCCACACTGTCTAATCCTGCATGCAAATCAAAAGCACTTTAGAGAATATTGTCCAGCACCTCCACTTGCAAATAACTAACACCCACACAAGACTTTAAAGGGCACCCAGTGTGTCACCTGTAGCTGGTGGAAATTAGGCTGGGTAAGAAAAAAATGCCCCTTGTATTTAAAAGGCACTTTACAAGTGAATCAATAAAATTATTTTTAAAATAGGAGAGGCATTCAGGCACACTTGGGTCTTGGCTTATGAAACGGGGCACACAGCACAGTGTAATAGTGCTTTCACTACAAAAAAACACGAGAATTACTTTTATTTTTTATTTTTAATTAAGAATTTTTTTGTGTCAGATTAACGTGTCGGAAAAAAAAAAAAAAAAAAGTACAGAACAGGAGTTCTTAGCACATTTTGGTCTCTTCACTAAATCACTCTTAATTTCCTACATATTACAAAACACAGACTGAAAAGAGCATTTTCCCCTGATAGTGATAGCATGGCAGTTTCCTTGTATTACACAGTATAACGCTGAATCTTAACCCATTTCTTTTGTACATGGTTAGGA
The DNA here is from genome assembly GCF_036373705.1 of Amia ocellicauda. Taxonomy (NCBI): domain Eukaryota; kingdom Metazoa; phylum Chordata; class Actinopteri; order Amiiformes; family Amiidae; genus Amia; species Amia ocellicauda. The sequence continues at coordinate 17,720,956 of NC_089859.1, forward strand.
TCACCTGCGCAGAAAAAGGTAAAGAAATCTCTCTCCATATATATATATATACACACACATATATACACTGATCAGCCATAACATTATGACCACTGACAGGTGAAGTGAATAACACTGATAATCTCGTTATCATGGCACCTGCCAGTGGGTGGGATATATTAGGCAGCAAGTGAAGTGAAGTTGAGGTGTTAGAAGCAGAAAAAATGGGCAAGCGTAAGGATCTGAGCGACTTTGACAAGGGCCAAATTGTGATGGCTAGACGACTGGGTCAGAGCATCTCCAAAACTGCAGCTCTTGTGGGGTGTTCCCGGTCTGCAGTGGTCAGTACCTATCAAAAGTGGTCCAAGGAAGGAAAAGCGGTGAACCGGCGACAGGGTCATGGGCGGCCAAGGCTCACTGATGCACGTGGGGAGCGAAGGCTGGCCTGTGTGGTCCGATCTAACAGACGAGCTACTGTAGCTCAAATTGCTGAAAAAGTTAATGCTGGTTCTGATAGAAAGGCGTCAGAACACACAGTTCATCGCAGTTTGTTGCGTATGGGGCTGCGTAGCCGCAGACCAGTCAGGATGCCCATGCTGACCCCTGTCCACTGCCGAAAGCGCCTACAATGGGCACGTGAGCATCAGAACTGGACCACGGAGCAATGGAAGGAGGTGGCCTAGTCTGATGAATCACGAGCTCAAGGTGTTGACATGGCCTCCAAATTCCCCAGATCTCAATCCAATCGAGCATCTGTGGGATGTGCTGGCCAAACAAGTCCGATCCATGGAGGCCCCACCTCGCAACTTACAGGACTTAAAGGATCTGCTGCTGACGTCTTGGTGCCAGATACCACAGCACACCTTCAGAGGTCTAGTGGAGTCCATGCCTCGACGGGTCAGGGCTGTTTTGGGACCTACACAATATTAGGCAGGTGGTCGTAATGTTATGGCTGATTGGTGTATATATACACATACACACACACACAGCTCTAGAAAAAATTAAGAGACCACTCCAAGTTCAGAAATCAATATCCCCTTTACTCAGACTGCTTTAATGCATACATGCATGCGTGTAATATATATATATATATATATATATATATATATATATATATATATATCACACACACACATATATATATATACACAAACGCACACATGGCCGAATGTATTAGTACCCTTGCATTTTATTCAAATAAAGTGTTGAAATTAAAAGATTTTTTTGTTATCTGTACATGCATGTCTTTGGTTTGCAGTGGAACAAAGCAAAAAAAACAGAAAATATCTGAATTCTTGCTTATTCTATAAAGACATTCTAAAATGGCCTGGACAATACTATTGATACCATTTAGAAGTTATATGAACTAATTGTATTGTAGCAATACCTCAAGCAGACCATTCTTTTTTTAATTAGTATCACAGGTGCCTTCAATCACATTATCACTCATTCAGCCAGTTTAAATGGAGAAAAGCACTCACTCTGCTGTTTTGTGTCAAAGTGTGTATCACACAACATGGAAAAGCAAAGGAAAACCAGAGAGTTGTCTGAGGAGGTTGGAATGAAGGTAATAGCCAAGCAAGAAAACATTGGACCGTTCCGCAATGGTCTTCTATGAGTCCTGATCTAAATCCCATTGAATATCTGTGGAAAGAGCTGTAACTCACAGTTGGGAAAAGGCACCCATCAAACCTGAGAGAACTGGAGTGGTTTGCTCAAGATGAGTGGGCCAAACTACCAGTTGAGAAGTTCATTCAGAGCTACAGACAGCACTTGATTGCAGTCACTGTCTCTAAAGGCTGTGCAATGAAATATTATGTTAAGGGTCCCAATATTTTTGTCTGTGCCATTTTCATTTGTTTTACCATTTAAAGTCATATGTTAAGTCATAAATCAAAAGCAAAGTTTCTGTTCTACTGTGAAATATGAATGTGAAATAAAGAATGGTGGATACCAATACTTTTGTCAATTTCTACTTAGTTCAGAGAAAATTTTTAGTGGAAGGGTACCAATACTTTTAGCCACATCTGTATAAACACACACACCATTAGCAAAACCAAGAGAGAATCAAAATGTACATCACAGGTTCAAAAGGGAAAGGAGAATTCAGAACTGGAAAACGCTCATCGTAAACCTTCACAGAACGGCAATCCATCCGATTAACACCAGAACCGCTGGGCACTGGAGTGCCTTTAAATACAGTATTGTGGCTGTACAGGTGCTTGATATGATGTGGCTGTTTAAAGCCTTTTGAGACCAACCCAGATGTCTTTCTATGTTCAAAATGATGCGTGGTCTTAACCCCAGTGGTCAAATTGCCCATCTGCGGCAGGTCCAGGCAGGAGCATAGCCCTGGTGGTTCTGGTGATCTGTCCAGGCCGACCAGCTGCCTTCTCCACAGAGTGTAGGGAGTATGGCTCTCTCCTGCCCCTCTGTGGGAGGTCTGGTCTCCTGTGGGCTGTAGTGCCAGCTGCAGCGTTGGAGTGGGGCTGCTTGTGAGAGGCCCGGCGGAGCGCCCCCTGCAGTTTCCTGTGCAGTCAGTGTCCCAGCCTGCTGGGGTTGTGCTTCCTAGAGGCAGGTTGCTGAGGTCAAAGTCAGAGCAGGACAGAGGGAGGGTAGTGGGGGGGGTTGCAGTCTTTGAGCTGTCAGTAGCACCCATCTTTCCATGACTCATCTGTCATAGGGCTGCAGGTTTTGGCGAGTCCAAGCGACCTGTCATAAGAAACACAAAGTTACTTTAAACAGGATATCATGCTCAGATCACTGCGCACTTCGAGACACAAAGAAGGGAGGAGACACAGCTGTGCAGGACCACTTCACAGCAGTGGGAAAACAAGCCTACGACCTAGTCTATGAACCAGGAAATGATCACTGAGCACCAAAGACCTACTGTCTAACACAGAGATGAATTTCAGAAACTCTGCACCATGCGGCGTGGTCAGTTGTAAATGAACCCAGATTCCAGCTCTGGAATCCACAGGCGTGAGACGGGAGTGTGGGACCAGTGTGTCCTCCAGCCCCTACAAGAAAACAGCCTCTCAGTGACTCAGAGGAGGGCACAGAAGCCTGGCCTGCGATCTTACCCTCAAGATTATATTTTCAATGGGAAATAAATCACCCTGTAGGAGCACCAGCAAGATCATTATGACTATTTAAATGGAAAAAAATAATTTCAAAACAACAACTGTGTCAGATAGCAGACACCCAGTGCTTTGAAAAGATCAGGTCACAGTGCAGAGAACCCAGTGCCATGGCATAATGCAAGTCGACATGCTGCTTCCTACACCACTGAGCTTCTCCCTCGTTAGCACCCCCCCACAGCCCCGAAAACACACTGAAATATCTGCCCATCCACATTGTGTTAAGCAGAGACTACCTCCTGGAGGGCTGGGCCAGTCTGCCCCTGGGCGAAGCTGATGTTGAGGTCCCCCCCAGGGAAGAGCGAGTCCGGCTGGGGGTCTGCTTGCCCCCTCCTGTGGCACTCCCACGGCTGGCCGAGATCACCCCACCGCTGGAGGATCCAGAGCTGGAGCAAGCTGGAGATTGGGCTCTGCGTGCCCCACCCATGGCAGTGGCTCCTTTCTGAGACTGCCGGGCCCCTGCCATGGATCCCACAGGCCCCAGGGCTTTGACTGGTGCACGGAGTGACAGCGGGGACTGGGCACTGCCACGCAGCCGGGAAGAGGACACACCTGGGGGTGAAGATGGCACAATGTCACACCAGCTAGGCAAGGATGGAGCTACATGATACAACTTTACATTTGTAGTTTAATTAAAGAAGGATGAAATACCCTTTTTGTTTTGTAGGAAGCTGCTAAATTAAAAGCTTCCTGTACAAGATTTTAGGAGAAGGGAGCACCAATGCTAGAGGTAACTTCTGCAGTAGATTGTGTGCTGGTTAATGCAAACAATGGATCTGTACAAGAACAAAGTCAACAGTAATTAAGCTCCTCTGCCTTCTTGGGTACAGGCTCTGTTCCCAACAATTCCATCATTTTATCACACTTTCATTACTCAAATATTTATAGCCACTAGAGAGCAGCAGAGTACAATACATCCCAGCCAACAAATATTTGGACAGTGACATAGTTGTCATCATTTTGGCTCTGTACACCATCACAATGGATATACATACACTCACAAGTCCTCCTCAGTGCTCAATACTGCCGATACAAGTGACAGGTTATAGCACAGGCAGCACAGCTGCATTTGTTTAAAAAAAAATGTTTTTAAAAATGCTCTCGAAAGTGTAACTTATGTCGTATGTTAAACATACTGCAATACAAATCACAGCCAAAACACAATGTAGGATTTGAAATAGTTTTATAAATATATAATGTATAGTTTCAGTTTAATCCAACATTGTCTGAGAGATGCATTTTCACTAATTTTCTTTAGATGTTTTACTGTGATCTAAGCTTGCTTTAATTTGGAGACTAATTTTTGTTTGCTGATATCCAGTCAACATCTTCAGCGAACATTTACTGTTTTTCTTTAATTCCTACTTTCTATTGGTTATGAGGGTTTTAGTAAAACACATTTATTGGTTTATGAGCTCTATGTTTCTCAATGGGTGTGTGTTTGTGTCACTGCGGTGCTCAGTAGTGTGTGCGAGGCGCCACTGTGTATGAGAATCACTGTGGAGTCAGAAGCTTCCAGCTAAAACTAAAGCACCATAACTATGATAAAACATAATGGTAAATAATTATAATAACGACTGTAAAACCAAATACTCCTGCATTTATTTATTGTACGAAGTCTGACGACAAATTTTATTGTAATTTGTACAAAATATTTAGCCAATAGTTTGAGAAAATATAAATCTGTACATTATCGACGGAATATGTGCCGATACAGATATTTTCTTGGACTTTAAGACCTTGAGCAATTGGTCTGCAACAAAGCCAACATTCACTTCCGAGACTTCTTTATGGTTTGAACCGTCAGTCAAATCTTCTATAAACTGCTCTGATGCAGATTTAACTGTTTTCATGACATCAGATGTGATGTGGTGTGGGGGTTACAATTATTATATTTAAATCAGAATATTTCGATCCTGATTACTTGGAATATGTTCTTTATATAAAGTTCCCCCTCCCTGCATGTAACAGTGATCTGCTGTATAGTATTAATTTGTCATCCACTTTCATCACCAGCTTCTCATCACCAGCAACAATGCATAACGGACAATACATCACAGACACAAAATAGTGATCTACAAGTTTTTGGTTAGAAATCACTACTTATACTCTCCAAGGCCACAATATAGTAGTCTGTTTTTCAACTCTTTAATCTCACCACTTTTTATCGATAACTCTGGCTACATGCCTGTAACTTTTATGCAGACTTTGAACAGAAAACTACCATGCCCAGAATGCATCTGTGCAGAATGACATTTTAGCCAATGAATGCTAAGACTTGTGTGTCACACCCTATAAGCCGTCAGAGTTATGCATTCTGGGCATGGTAGTCTTCTGTAGTAAGTAACACGTGCACCGCATTCAAACCTGCTTTTGACCCACAATTCTGCTACACAATTCCCCCGTACTACTAGTAAAATTCCAGGACTTTTTCAAGACTTTCATGACTCAGGCATGATTTTTCAAGCATTTTCAAGCCCTGGAAATCAGTTTTGCATTTTCCATACTAGCGTACGAACCCTGTAAAGAGCTCTGGTGAGGCATCATATATCACAGGAGTCTGAGCACAACTCTGACATTCAACAATGACACCAGTGTCAGGGAGTGACGCAGACCTGCGGTAGAGTGAGGAAGGCGGGAGATACGGCTGCCAGGGCTCTGCAGGTTGGACTCCACACTGCGGCTATTCCTCACGGCCTCCAGAGAGCGCAGGCTGGTGCGTGCCAGGTTCGGCATACTGCGTCTCAGCTCCTCTGTAACAATACACACAGACACATGAGCAGAGATGCACAAAGACGAGCAGACACACACAGATAGACAGACAGGAGCATTACTACAGGTTATGACACAGGTGTATCAAAGCTCAGTCACCAGGTGTAGGCTGATCTGGTCTGGTCATCCATACCTCCTAACTGGAGGCAGCAGAGTTGCTGAGGGCAGGCCCAATCAGTGCTCTCACCACAGCTGTGCCTCACCTTATTTAAACCCTTCCCTGCTTTGTCCTCAATAGACCCACATGCACTATGAGCACTATCCTGCGAGCCTCTGTTTTCAAAAATCCCCCATTTCTAGAGCCCCTGTCTGTTTATTTTGTCATTGTTTTTGTTAGTTTGTTATTGTACAGTGTTTGAGGGCTCCTCCCTGAGGGGAACACTTAATTTTCTTTTACGCTAAAACGGAAGTCTTCCATTAAAAACACCAACTGGCACTGGACCCCACCTGACATGTCTGGTCATCCTGTTACACCCATGAATACATTTTAGAATTAGATGTTTGTTCAGGATGAACGTGTAGCCAATGATGGAAAATTTCTGGAGCCGAGAGCCCTGCCCTTAACTTGTCGCGAGCAGGAGATCGCAACTTAGAGCTGAAAACAAATGCTCTCGTCCATCTAATTTAAACCAACTTTATAGTACTGAATATTTAAGTCTAAAAAACTCAATGTATACAAGAAATAAAATCTATCTATATCTGTATTTTTTAACTAGATGAACAGGCTGACAGGGTAGTATGGTGGTGGACAAGCAGGCAGGCTGGTGTGGGGATGCATACCCTCGCTTTTGGCAAACTTGAGCAGCTCAGGGCCGGGGCCCTGCAGGGAGCGGCGGGGAGGGCGGGCGCGCTGGGCAGTGACCCGGCTGTACTCTGCCAGGGCACTGGGGGACTGGCAGCGTGGGGAGCTGAGTGGGGATGGGGAGCAGCGGTGCCCACGGTAAGAGTGGCAGCAGTCGTCCTCCTCGTCCTCCAAGCTGTAGGTGTCGAACTCCTGGTCACTGTAGGTGCCGCGGCGCAGTGACTGTAGGGAGGCACTGGAGCTGCGGCGAGAGACAGAGGCCGAGCTGGAGGCATAGTCCTGCCGCAGACCTAAAGACACAGATAGGTTCACACACAGAGACACAAAGGAAAAGTGTAAATTTACATTTAAGCAGCAGGATACCAGACCCATCACTCATAAATGTTAAGATCCCAAAGAGACAGAGCGGTTTCAGTGCTGAGATCATTCATTCATTTCTTATCCATTATATTTTGCAATAAAGAGTCGTCAGCTGCCGAGCAGCACACGGCTGCCTTGCAGGCGTTTTTCTGACCTGACAGTAACTGGACTTCCTTGTTCAGTAAATACATCGTTTCAGCCAAAGACATGGCAGAAGGTGTGATGACAGAGAATGTGAAGGATCTAGCTCACCCTTCACTCCCAGCAAACTTAAGCCAACTCGCAAGAAGTGCAGCACAAGTGTTCCTGTGGCCAACACCTTGGTATAATTACATTAACAGCTTATTTCAACACAGTCTGGCTAAAAAAAAGGGCATCTGAAGCCCAGATTACTTCTGAAATGCCTTGCAATTTTGATAAAAACTTTTGATAAGAGGATGATCTCGTTAGGAACGCTGTATGTGTGTCAGAGTGTCTGTTCCTTTGTTTTTGGTTAGTTTTGACAGCATTCCCACAGCACAGCATGCGAAAACAGCAAGTCAGGGCACCCATCAACAGAGCCCAATGCCCCAGACCAATCAGGGCCTCCTACAGGTGTCCACTGTCACCAAACTGTTTAATATTAACACTGCTCTATTCTTTTTAAGTATCCAAAAATATGACAACAAAACGGCACTTTCCAAACACTGCCTATTGCCTGTGCAAGACAGCAGAGCACACAAGGTCCCTCTCTCCCGCATTGCTGTGTTGCAGCAGCCTTGTGAGGCGGCAGTCAGCACAGTGCTGTGCAGGGCGGGGCGGGGTGGCAGACTCACTCTCTTCCTGCAGCCTTGCCATGATCTGCACGTCGGTCAGGTCCTGCAGTTTGTAGCCCATGGAGATGGAGTCGTCAGAGGTGCTCAGCTCACTGTCTATGGAAGACTGCGAGCTCAGCGCCGAGTGCATGCTCATGTAACCTGCAAATGCACAAGGAACCCAAAGACTTTAACTTGCAGTTGGTGCTTAAGTGAGGCTGTATTGTCAGACTGGAGGTATAAGACTATGAATCCAAGAACCTTTCATTTCACTCCTTATAAATTTACAAATCAGTTATATCTCTTTCTATACACAAGTTTAGGGTTAAGCAGGTAGAAGTCAGCTCAGACGACTGTAGTGGTTTCCTGAATCGCCTGGGATAACAGAGATACTTGTGTAAATTAGCAATTAAACAGAATGGAAACAAGGGAGATACATTTTGTACCATGTCAGAGAGCCTTGCCTGACCACTGGAAATAGCAGCACAGACCCAGTCTCACTGCTGACCAGCACACAGAGACTCTGGTAGCATCTCATGAACTGTCTGGGTCTCTGGTTTAAACCTGACCTGTATATCATGGTGCAAGGTCCCTGGGCACATGACTGTTTATCTGCCTGACCAAAAGGATTTTTGAAGCAGTTTTACAAGACCTAAAATTCTTCCTCCAGAGAATTTAGCATGAGAAAGACTATATTAAACAGCAGTGTTCTCTCAGCACACACATAGCATCAAGGAGTGCATCTCGCCCACACCAACAATGGGGGCTCTCAAAGGGTTTTAAAGCTCTAGAAGTTCTTTGCTGACAGGAAACACATTTGCAGTTATACAATTTTCATGCAAAGGGGGTATTTTTAGACACAGAAGCTGAAAAACCTAAATCACTGCTCATGCAAAAGAAAAATCCTTGCCCTGCGTATGGCAGAGAGAGGGAGAATACTAAAATAACTAAAAATAAATAAGGATTTTCCTATTGGTGACGGAAAATCATGCAGAACATTTTATTCTGTAGCTCAAGCACAGCATATACCTACCAGTTTGTCACCGCAGAAGCTTTATTTCTTTATTTATTGAGTTTCTTTTTATATGTTTTTTGTTAGTCAGTTGGGGGAACAGAAGATGTGGGGCAAGAGAGAATACAATATTCTCCCTGAACTTGCAACCACGTGCACAGAGAGAAAGCAGTTTGAGGTGGGGATACGGCTTGGCTGTGGCAGTAGCGGGGTGTTAATGTCATGCTGTACCTGAGTTGCCACACGTTAGTAGTGATTTGTTAGTCGATTTGTGGTACCCAGGGGAGTGTAAGGCAGAGCCAGAGGCGCAGGCCTCAGGGGCAGAGCTGAGCGCGCACTGAGAGGACGGGCTGCTGTAAATGTTCTTCCATCGTGCTGCTGGAGGAAACAAAGACAAGAAAGTCATGCAGTGTTAAAGTAGGGGGAGGGATCAGGAAAAAGCACACAATAAAACCCCACCAACTCTCAACCTGCCCTTTGTCTACATTGAAAACACTTAAAGAAAAAAAACCTGTCTTCCCACACAGGCCTTCTCATAAAACACATTGATAGTGTGAGCAAGCGTGCGCAGGAGGGAAGACACAGCAGCGGTCCTCATGAATCTTCTGTGTTCTCTGATGGTAACTGGATCTGCATGACTGCAGTAAGGGAGGATATCAGAAAGGAGAGCCTGCTGAACACACATGGGCTTGTATTGTTTTAATGCTCTTAAAGCCTGAACATCTCTGGAGCCTAATCTAACGTGGCTCTCAGCCCAAGGACATGGGTCTGTTTCAGGCCTGCTTGTAAAACTAATAGAAGAAAGGGGAAAAATAAATAAATAACTGCAGTAGTAAAGAAAATGTGGATTAAAAGACACATTACAATTCTTAAACATAGGGAAGGTGCGTCTATTTCACCCCAAGCTTTTGTAATGACTTTTGAAGACAACCTTGCTCTCCTGCAATTTAGAACTTTTTATCAAGAGGGAATGCAAAGCAGCTACAGATTTGAATGCCTACGGACATCCTGTTCAGACACAAAAGGAGCCATTATACCTGTGTTTTCTCACCACAGTGTGTTTGCCAAATAGAAGATTACATAACATAGCTGAAAGCTGACACCATTAGATAAAAAAAGAAAAAAAAAAAATAGTAATAGAAGGGGCTATAAAATATAACCAAATCTATGCTGACTTTCCCACACAAACAAATGAGCGGCTTGCTATGCAGAGCAACTAAATCAATGGACCTGCGAGGTCACGCACTCCCAATCAGCACACAGCGCTCATTCACTGATGGGAAAGCTGCCTGTAACGGTATCTAGGACACAGTGTCCCACATGACCAGACCCGGCAGCTCACAGGCCCTCCCACCTCTCTGCACAGAGCTGACAGGAAGAGCAGACCAGAGAGAAGCAGAAAATCTGAAGGGAGTTAAACTCCCTTGACCATTGAACACTAGTGACCCAAATGTCATATCTATGAACTATGACCTGTATTTTCCCTAAGAATGATCCCGTGATTACAGTATCCATCTGTATCATAGAGAAAATAACTTTTTTTTTTTTTCCACCACCAGTAGAGAATGATTTCCTAGCTACAGAATGAGTGCTGTGCACATATAACCAGTGCATGTGTGTGCATGCATGCATGCGTGCGTGAGTGAGTTGAGTGACTGAGGGAGCCAATAGGAACGCACACTGGTCCAGGCGGTAGATGAGGCTGCGGCAGGCGAGCTCCGTCTCCGGGCTGGGGTGGTCCAGCACCCGGCGGCACCACTTCAGGGGCGAGTCTGGTCGCTGCTCCGCCACAACTTGCTTCTTGGGAGACACGTACAGCCTGATGGGACAAGGCAAGAGACTCTCAGCACCACACTGCTGCGGATTAAAACTGCAGGGTATTTCCATGAAAAAACGTTAGCCCCTTGTGCTCTACTTTATCCTGCCAGATAAAGATCCAGCTCTGAACAGTATGGGCAATGGAGCAGCACAGTCAGCTGACATGCCACTGTTGCCAAGAGCCCTGAAAACCACTTTCCACATCCAGCGCTCCCAACTCTCACTTAACAAGCAGCCCGGGGTGAGGACAGAGCATGCACAGAGCCTTCACCACACATTACATGTCAAAGCACAGAATAGGGCTGTCACAGATACCGATACTACCACGATAACAAATTTCAGAAACAGTTCTGAGGTATGCATCCAGTAATATCGACGTATCGGAGCACAATACTCTTATAACAAAAATTGTGTGATTGAGTCTTTTACTTTTTTTTCAGCCTTTTCGTCACACAAACTGTGTAAACTGGTGTAGAAATCGGTATGCACATATGTTAGCAAAGATACAATTAAAAAACAACCAGTTATAAAAATAGCATGCAATTAAAACATAAAATCTTTTGCAATGTGAAAGCACTTTGAAATGGGTTTGACTGTCTGTATACAGCTGCATACATCAATACAGGAATGCGCTTTTCAACAGTGCAGTGCATTTACCATAGGCTGCATTTCAACAGCGTGAAACATCAATAGGTCTGTTTATGTTGCATTTAGCAACCTGGCAGTGTCTTTATTCCGTGTGCCCATGTGCAGCGCTGGGTGAGGGTTGTCTTCAGTCCTGCAGATACTGAACTGTAGTGCCAGCAGCAGTCTAATAAACGCTAACAGCAGCCAGCCTATCGCCAGCCACACCTGATACAAAATAATTAGCACATGATCAGACAGTGACTGATCAACGCATTGATCCAGAGACCTGGGTTTGCAACAAGATCAAGAGTGAATTCCAAAGGAAATGAGAGGACAAGCAATTGAGAGCTAGATCAGGTGTGATTCTTCAATCCCTGGCCCTTAAGTGGTGGAATGACCTGCCCACCGAAGTCAAAACGGCAGAGTCCTTGACCTCATTCCGGCGCTTACTCAAGACACATCTCTTCCGACAGCACTTGTAATATTAGTCCTCTATCCCTGCTAGATAGCACTTCAGCTTATTATGCTCCTCGCGTTCTTGATTGTTTTCCTCCTTGCTCCCATTCCCGTAGCCCTCGTCTGTAACCCTACATCTTGACAGCACTTAGCTTTCACCGTCCAGGATGTAGGAAGTCTCTTACTGTACTTGTGTAAATTGTAAATTGGAATTTGTAAAATGTATTATTTTGAATTGCTGTTTTAGCTAAGTTGAATTTGTAATGATTGATGCCTTGTACTTCTCTGTATTTTTGCACTTTGTTTGCACTTATGTTGTAAGTCGCCCTGGATAAGGTCGTCTGCCAAGAAAAAAATAAAATAATAATAATAATAATTGTGAATATTTTGTGAAATCTGCTATTATAATAATATATGAATATATGTGTAGACATTTACGTGTTTCAGCTCTCAACATGATACAAATTATTTCACAATGACTGAGTTACATTACAAATCCCATATTGTCTGCTTTATTGTATTCAAGCCTACAGCATACACCGCGGTCCGGCAGCTGAAGAAAATATAACTTATTACATTCGACGAGTTTACAGAAAATGTTGTATAGGCATTTAATTCAAATGTTTACTAACATAAGAACAGATAAGCGGGAGAAATTCACATACGCAGAGATAATTTACTTGTGTATTGCAAAATATAAGATGCAAGACCTTATATATTGTTTACTGCATATCTCGTATACACTTGTGCAAATTGGAATATGTTAATTGTATTATGTCTTAAACTGCAATGTATTATTGAACTTTGTATTGCTCTTATATTTTCTAAGACGCCCTGGACAAGGGCATCTGCTAAGAAATAAAGAACAATAAAAAAAGCCACCCAAAATATGCAGCTATGCGGTTCTAGTGTTGACTGATTCATAACAATTTAAAAATAACACCTGGGTTTAAAAAACAAATATTATTGATTCAGCTAAAGGCATATTCATAATACAGGCCTAGGTAATGCTGCTCGATTTCGTTTTTTTATTTTCTGACTATCTGCCTTTAAGATTCTTAACTAACATGGCTTTATCTATTAAAACACAGGTTACACCGTATGAATGAGTTACCTTTACACTACTCAGTATTAATATTGTTTAACGGATCAACTATGGCTAAAGACTGTGTAGCAAGCAGAGGACACAGTAGCTCAGATCACACACTCATACCTCACACACATGCACTGCTCAGATCAACCTGTAACACACTGTCCTCTCCCACCTGGACTACTGCAACTACTACCCACACACTCCAACTCATCCAGCACTCTATGGCTCGGCTAGTGTTCTCCCTGCCCCGATTCGCGCACACTACTCCACTGCTTCACATTTAAGTCATGTTAAGCCTACCCTACACCAGGCTTAAATGGGGAAAGATCTCTTACTATAGAAACTGACATGAAACCAACATGGCAGCACATATGCCAGGTAATTTGGACATTTTTAATGAAAGGGCATTTCATTGAGAGAGGATACTTAAGGACAGACAAAACCCTTCTTATATAAATAATTCAGAAAAAACACAGGAGAATGCAAAAGTTCTAAAAAAAATGTTGCAACACTTAATTACATACAAAGTAATGGAAGTTTGACTAATAATAGTTGCAACTAATTTGACACTGAAATGTTTAAATTTAGATAATAAAAACATACATTTAGGTGAACTATTACAATACAAATTCAAATCTAGTATCTATTATAATGAATGACAACTGTATTAACAACCAACAACTCTTAATAGTTACAATAATACTTTTCTCCTTCCCCTTTAAACTCAAATTACCATTTTTAATTTTAACAATGAGATTTCTAGATCAAGTTTTTCCCTTTACAACGAAATATTTCCCTTCTGGAGTTCCAACACCTCAATGTAAATGTCCTGTCGTTGAAGCTAGCTTTTCTTTTTTAGTTTGAATGGGGCCAACATCTTCAGAATCTGCAATTAAATAATTATATTTCCTGTTATGTAGTCGGTAAAACAGCTTTAAAATAAGCAATATACACTCACCTAAAGGATTATTAGGAACACCTGTTCAATTTCTCATTAATGCAATTATCTAACCAACCAATCACATGGCAGTTGCTTCAATGCATTTAGGGGTGTGGTCCTGGTCAAGACAATCTCCTGAACTCCAAACTGAATGTCTGAATGGGAAAGAAAGGTGATTTAAGCAATTTTGAGCGTGACATGGTTGTTGGTGCCAGACGGGCCGGTCTGAGTATTTTACAATCTGCTCAGTTACTGGGATTTTCACGCACAACCATTTCTAGGGTTTACAAAGAATGGTGTGAAAAGGGAAAAACATCCAGAATGCAGCAGTCCTGTGGGCGAAAATGCTTTGTTGATGCTAGAGGTCAGAGGAGAATGGGCCGACTGATTCAAGCTGATAGAAGAGCAACTTTGACTGAAATAACCACTCGTTACAACCGAGGTATGCAGCAAAGCATTTGTGAAGCCACAACACGTACAACCTTGAGGCGGATGGGCTACAACAGCAGAAGACCCCACCGGGTACCACTCATCTCCACTACAAATAGGAAAAAGAGGCTACAATTTGCACAAGCTCACCAAAATTGGACAGTTGAAGACTGGAAAAATGTTGCCTGGTCTGATGAGTCTCGATTTCTGTTGAGACATTCAGATGGTAGAGTCAGAATTTGGTGTAAACAGAATGAGAACATGGATCCATCATGCCTTGTTACCACTGTGCAGGCTGGTAATTGGTGGTGTAATGGTGTGGGGGATGTTTTCTTGGCACACTTTAGGCCCCTTAGTGCCAATTGGGAATCGTTTAAATGCCACGGCCTACCTGAGCATTGTTTCTGACCATGTCCATCCCTTTATGACCACCATGTACCCATCCTCTGATGGCTACTTCCAGCAGGATAATGCACCATGTCACAAAGGTCGAATCATTTCAAATTGGTTTCTTGAACATGACAATGAGTTCACTGTACTAAACTGGCCCCCACAGTCACCAGATCTCAACCCAATAGAGCATCTTTGGGATGTGGTGGAACGGGAGCTTCGTGCCCTGGATGTGCATCCCACAAATCTCCATCAACTGCAAGATGCTATCCTATCAATATGGGCCAACATTTCTAAAGAATGCTTTCAGCACCTTGTTGAATCAATGCCACATAGAATTAAGGCAGTTCTGAAGGCGAAAGGGGGTCAAACACAGTATTAGTATGGTGTTCCTAATAATCCTTTAGGTGAGTGTATATTAATAATTGTAACTATACAAATAGCTCTACATTCAAATTAGTATTTGTATTAAACACCACTCAAACAAAATACACATTATGTGAAACATTTAAATTTTATTATATCTATTATATCAGATGTGAGCACAGTGAGGTTTGTCACTCTGGGTAGGTTTGCAGTCACGGTAGCTAGTGGGTTAAGCAAAAGCTGGAAGTGTTCGCTCTATCAACGTGCTTATCAAACAAAAGATGTCAGCAAGTTGTATTTATTTAAATTTTTAAAGTGTTTTAATACTGCAATAAAAACAACTCACTGAGCACATTGTCGCTTTTAAAGAAACCCTGCTGTAGTTGCACAGAATTGTCAGGATGCCATGGCGTGGTTTCCCTGCTCATTTCTTTAAAAACGAAGTATACACTTTCTCTTATTGATCTCTTACTGTATTTAAACTTAAAATAAACAGTGAAGTAAAACTAAGTATTTTCAAAATATAATTAAAAATTGCATTTACAGTGCACACTACGGCGGCGTTGATGGCATTTGCGTTTTCTGTTATTTCATTTGAGGCTTTATTTTTGTCTGCATTTTCCCCCAGAATTAACCTTTTTCTTATGAATTGATGCTCAACTATTGCAAGTTTTTCATCTTCAGTGAAATTGATATTTCTTTTTACTTTACAAGCAGACGTTTTTTTTTACGTTCTTCGCAAAAATAATAAGACCAGACTTTGTTGTTTAGCAACAACACGTAAGTCAGGGCTAACGTAGGACCTGCGAGATTTTGTTTCATGCAAAGGTCTTAACGTGAGGTCTTACGGAAGTCCAATTTCACAGGACTTACTAAGGCTAAGACTTAAAGTAAGACCTTTTTAGTGCAACCGGCCCCTGATGACAAGACCAGGTCGCAGGATTACACAAGCCTTCAAATGAGGCACCATGAAAAAGAGCCCATGATGTGGCCTGTCCCCTTGTAGAGTGCGCTGAGATGGGCATGGAAGTATGCAAAAAAATATAAAGAGAAAGAAAATGTTGTATAGCGCATACAAAATGGATATAGATGAAACAAAATACAAAGAATATGTTGAACTGCAAAGAGATCTTAAGAAAGGGATCAGGAAAACAAAGAGTGAAATAGAAAGAAACATAGCTCTTGGACCTAAAACTAATGCAAAGAGCCTTTTTCAATACTACAACAGCAAGAGGTCAATAAAGGAGGAAGTGAAACAGAAAATGGGCAAAAATTGAAGCATCTTGGAAATTGAACAAGATGTGGCAAATGTTCTAAATGAGTATTTCACAGAGGTTTTTACAAAAGAAAACACAGATAACATGCCACAGGTTAAAAACCAGTCCAGTCAAACCCTAAGAGAGATCAGGATAAATGAGGAGGAGGTACTAAAGGGACTAGCAGAATTAAAAACAAACAAATCACCTGGGCCAGATGGTACATTTCCAACAGTACTTAAAGAAATTAGGGAAATTATTTATTGGCCGCTAACTCAAATATTGCAAATGACACTTAGAACAGGGGATGTGCCAACTGACTGGAAGACGGCAAATGTCATACCAATCCACAAGAAAGGGAAAAAAATTAGCCGGGAAATTACAGACCAATCAGTCTCACCTGCATTACTTGTAAAATGTTCGAAAAAAGTATTAGACAGAAATAGAGGAGCATCTTAATAAAAACCATATTCTTGGAGATAGTCAACATGGGTTTAGACGAGGCAGATCATGTCTTACTAATCTATTAGAATTTTTTGAACATGCAACTGCAGCTGTAGATCATGTGAAAGCATATGATATGATATACTTAGATTTCCAAAAAGCTTTTGATAAGGTTCCACACCAAAGACTGATCCTCAAATTGGAAGCTGTAGGCATTCAGGGTAATGTAAGTAGATTATGGATTATGATTATGAAGTGGATTATGAACTGGCTAATGTGTAGGAAACAGAGGGTGTCGATTAGAGGAGTTGCTTCTAATTGGAGTGAGGTTGTTAGTGGAGTTCCACAGGGATCAGTACTAGGGCCTTTGCTTCTTCTAATCTATATTAATGATCTGGACTCTGGGATAGTTAGCAAACTTGTCAAATTTGCAGATGATACTAAAATAGGTGGCTCAGCAGATACAATCTCGGCAGCACAGGTTATTCAAAGGGACTTAGATAATATGCAGTTGTGGGCCGACACCTGGCAGATGAAATCCAATGTGGACAAGTGCAAGGTAATACATGTAGGTAACAAAAATGTCCACTATAATTACATTATGGGATCAATAGAACTAGATTAAGTAATGCATGAGAAAGCCATAGGAGTCTACGTGGACTCCTCACTTTCTCCATCCAAACAATGTGGGGAAGAAATAAAAAATGCTGAATTTTAGGGTATATTGTCACAAGTGTAGAATTAAGAACAAGGGAAGTAAAGTTAAGACTGTACAATGCACTAGTAAGACCTCATCTGGTATACTGTGTACAGTTCTGGACACCACACTTCAAGAAGGATATCGCTGCTCTAAAGGCAGTTCAGATGAGTGCAACCACACTTATTCCAGGTTTGAAGGGATTGACCTACTCAGAGAGACTGAGGGAACTGAACCTTTTCACCCTGGAACAGAGGAGACTACATGGGGACTTGCATCAAGTCTTCAAAATCATGTCCACCACCCAGTGTGCCAGTCGTTGTTTAGAAACGGCCTGCCCTCTGGTGGTAGAACCGTAGCAGACAAGCAGCTTGTCAGATCTGCAGTCCTTTCTACGTAGCATTTACTGTACTGTCTGTGGTCCTCATCCAACACACGTGGAGGGGGGTGGAAAGACTCCAGGACAATTGGTTGAAAATGAAACGCTGACACAACCTTGGGTAGGAAGGCCAGGTTCATCCTCAGAGTGACTCTGTCATTGCTTCCTGAGAAGATCATACAGGCTTTATCCAAAGAAAAGGCATGAATTTCACAGATTCTCCTAGCCAAAGGAAGGCCACCTTGAGCAAGAGAAAGTGGTGATCCATTTTGGAAATGGGCTCAAAGGGAGCTCCGCTGAGTCCTTGTAGAACTAATTCAAAGTCCCAGGCTGGAACTGCATCTTTTACTGGTGGTCTCAATCATCTCGCACACTTCAGGAATTGGGTCACCAGAAAGTTTGGCTCCTGGGGAGACTCAATATTAACATGGCATGCCGATATAGCCACCAGATATACCTTCAGCGTGGATCCGGACTTCCCTCCTTCAAGCAGCTGTCGTAGGAAGCACAATATAGCCGACATGGGGTACAGCAACGGATCCATGCATCTGGCTAGGCACCAAATTTTGGAAGGTAGACCACTTATAAGTATATTGAGCCCTCGTAGAGGGGTCTCTGGCCAATTGTAGCATCTCCATGGCATTGCTTGACATTAACCTGCACCTTTCAGGTTCCAAACCCAAAGCTGCATCTGCGAAGGGTTGGGGTGACACAGGAGTCCGCCCCCGCTTGACTGAGCAAGTCCTTGTGTAGCGGGAGCTGCCAGGGTTCTGCACTCCCCAAAAATCGGGCATCGAGCAGGATGGCCTTCTCCATGTCTAGGAGTTTGGCCTGGATCAGCCATAGGTGGTGTCTTGCCGCCACCATTGCCACCAATGACCTCCCCAATGCCTTCCCTCCTTTGCAGAGTAGGTCCATCTTAAAAGCTGAGGCCAGCTCCATGTCCTCTGCATCTGTGACGGAAGGGCACTGTCTCTGCTTCCTGGCCAAGTGCATCATGAAAAGCACCAATACAGCCTGGGCATTTGCTGCCCTGACTGCTGATATCACGACTACGTATACCTTTCTGAGCATGGCGTCAGTGGTACGGTATTGCTTGTTGGGGCAGAGAGGCTCCCTGCCCAGCAGTGCATTGGCCTGCACCAGCCTGGTCACAGGGTCGCCGATGGGAGGGAAGGGTCCCAGGCCCTTCTCCTCTGCTCCCGCAGTGGTGCACATGGCAAGTAGTCTGCACCGAGGCTGGACACATCCAGGACGACTGCACGACCTCAATGAAGTCCTCAAAGAGTGGCAATGGCTCCGTCATCCACCCTGGCCTCTCCGGCTTCAGCAGGTTCCTGGGGGCTTCATCGCAGGGGGACCAGGGGATGTCAATGGCCTCCGTAGTTCTATGCATGAGCGCCATTAATTTAGTGCTCAATCCCACAAAGGGCCTGCCTCCTCCATTTCTCCCACAAAAACGGGGGGAGGTCGGAGATGGCTGACCTGGATGCTGCAAAGGACATCTCCTCCTGTGCTGGCAGTGGAGGTGGGGGTGTCGATGGAGAGACTCCCTACTGTATCACTTATCTCTGAGAGAAGAAAAATACCAATATAGTTCTTAATCAAGAGAAAACAAGTCTGAGGAGTCAGAGCGCACACTTCTCCGGCTAATCGAGTGTGGAAGCGCAGTTCTCTAATCAGCTCTCACTACGGCAAGGTAGAAGAAATGGCAGGCTGTAGCTGGCAGGAAGCTCACAGATGCTGGGGGCGGGTCTTCCTTCCTGCCAGCAGGGCCCCTATTGGGAGGCTTTGGTACAAGCTTCACTAATTGGTGGTCAGAAGGCACTTCCTAATTTGGAAATGGCTGTCTTTCTTTTTCAGGGAACCAGGGTTATGATAATACCCTAATATTATTATAACAAAAATATTATTAAATATAAATTTGAACTGAAATACTTTCCCGAGCTTCTTCGTACTTCAGTGGAACATGCGTTACAAATTACCATTCTGCTGTACTGATCCGACACTTTGAAATCGATCCACACAGCTCACACTTGCGTAACAAGACACATTCAAAGCATATATAGACATTAAAAAAAAGAATGGAGCTTAATTACCGTGTCAGTTTGTGCATGTCATTCCTATTTGTTTAATGGTATACTAGTAGAGCAAATTGGTTGCTTATTTAGACACAGTAAAAGCAGCACCAACAGTCAGAAATATTCTGCCATTTTAAAGCAATCGTCAGATAACCGATATGTGTACCGAAGCCGAAGTGTACATTTCTGCCAATATGATAGCTGGCGGATTTATCAGTGCATCCCTACTCCAGATTTCACCCTTTGAATACAGCAAGTTATTAAAGAGAAAAAAGAGAATTGTGGCTTTAAAAATAATGGCACCCTGGGATTTGTAGGTTTTTGGTGGTATAACCATGGAGATGCTGTCCACAATCCCCCTGTAGTGGGCGCCACTCTTATTACTTTAAAAACATTAAAATAGCAAATAAACTTAAGAGTAAGAGTGCACACTATATGAATGCTGATCAGAACACACTTGCTCAGGCTCCCAAAACAAGCTAGCACTGGGGTACCACAAGAGACAGGTTTGTAGGCCTCTGGAGACCTCACTTCCTCAGTATATTAAAGACACATGACAAAGCCTGTGCAGCCTGCCTTCACTCTCTCTGCAGCAGACTGTCACTGCGAATTTAAATTGACTGATGAGATCGGACAATATTTCAATAATAATCTCTGCTCAACAGTTTTTTCTGCGTATATTTAAGGCATAAATATGTATTCTGCTTTTACAATGTGGTGCTCTTGCTTTCACAGGTTATGCATGTTTTAAGACTATAGCATTTCCATTGAAGAGGTGTAGGTCACAGCAGAGGGGTAGAAGTGCTCCATCAGTGTATGGTTTCAAAGATGTATTAACTGCAGCCAAACAGATGCATTTGCTTTACAGCAGACAGACTAGCACACAGACAGAGAGGTCAACAGCCTTCCCTCAACACCTTTCTAAGGGCCTAATTGGCTGAGGGCTACAGACTGAACCCTCAATAAGCCCAGTGGAATCACATGGCCTGTAAATCAATCCAAAGCCTCTTACACAGTGCAAAGCAGGGATTACGTCCTTTAAACGTATTACTCAATGTTGGGGTTATGTTTACTTCATGCACTGCACATGAAACTGCTAATTTCATGAACTGGTGATGCAACACAAGGATAAACGGAAAGGCTCTGTAGATCCAGAAACAATATGGCATCTGTTCAGCAAGGCAACAATGAAGCAGCCAAGACATTAAAACAGAGACTCATGGCTTTTCCACAATACAGCAACTCTCCACTGTAAAGGTTGGCAGTCGTCTTGCAGACTTTCAGAGCAGCAAAACACTGTCGACACTTCACAGACTGCATCATACAGCTGTAAACTCACTCTCCATAACATTGCACCACACTCTGATAGGGGCCTGGTCACAGCTGCAGCAGAGAGAGGAGAGACAGGAGGGTGTCTTTGGGATAAAATCCCAGTCTGGGCCTTTGAACTGAAAACAATAAAAACTAGTAAGGTAAAGTTATTTGAGAAACTGTCTGCATGTATCAGTACTATATGAGTTGTATGTGGTGTACTGCTATAGTAAGTACTATAGTAAATTGCAAGGTACTACATTATAATATAGTATACATTATACTACAGTATTTGTTGCAGTACTGTAGTATGTACTATCATACATTGCAAGGTTGTACAGTATAATAGTATACCGTATATCACAGTATTTTATGTAGTACTAGGAAATACTATAGTATGTCACAAGGTATTACAGTATAATATTATAAAACCACATTATACCACAGTATTTGTTATACTACTATAGTAAATACTCTAGCACCTTATAGTGTATCATATTAGTACAGTGTAATATAGTATTATGGCATAAAACAGTGTATGCTGTATACAGTGTGTACTACAGTATTTGTTATACCACTGTAGGAAGTACAGTACATTGTGCAATATATTATATGATAAAGTATACAATAAACCATAGTATTTCTCATAGTATTTTAGTAAATACTACAGTATGGCCCAAGGTACTACAGTATACAGTAGTATAGAGCAGAGGTTCCCAAACTGGGGTCCGCGGACTACTAGGGGTACGTGAGGGATTGCTAGGGGCTCCGCGGCCAGACTGTATATTAGTAACTGTATATGGCAGGCTAATTTTTTTAGTCATAGTATGTAAGTTAGTATAAGTAAATGTAAGTTGTTGTTATTAGTATTAATAGTAGTTGTAGAAATAGTAGTAGCAGTAGCTGTATTAACACGTTGTGTACTTATAGTGTAAATTATCAGAGGGGACACGCTTTATGTAGAACACATGTAATGTGCTTTAAAATACCATTACTATTGTTACCAGACTGCCACTTTAAGGCAGTGCAGACTGGTAAGGGGGGCATGGTTTAATTAGTAATTAAAAGTAATTTGTTAGAGCACTTACATTAAACTAATGTAATGTAATGTAGTACAATTATTAGTAGTATAAGTGAAATAAGTATGTGTCTATAATACAGTATGAAACTAATGTAGTGTAATTAGTAGTAGAAACGGAATACATAAAATACACCTGTCGATCTTCCTGAGCAACACACGCCTAATCCGTCCCTTCCTCACCGACTACTCGACTCAGCTGCTCGTCCAGTCACTGGTCCTCTCCCGCCTGGACTACTGCAACTTCCTCCTGGCCAGCTTGTCTGCAACTACTACCCGCCACTCCAGCTCATCCAGAACTCTGTGGCTCGTCTAGTATTCTCTCTGCCCAGATTCGCACACGCTACTCCACTGCTCCGCTCCCGCCACTGGCTCCCGATACCAGCACGCATTCAGTTCAAGACATTGACCCTGAACCTACCACTGTCTTGACCACACTGCACCAAGCTACCTTCAGTCCTCGTCTCCCCATACTACAGCCCTACAGGGTCAGGGCTCCCCACTGCGGTCTTCCGGTGCCAGAAGACTAACTCTGCCTCCTCTCCACTCCCCTTCCTCCAGAGCCGCTCCTTCTCATCCCTGGCCCCTAAATGGTGGAACGACCTTCCCACCAAAGTTAAAACAGCAGAGTCCTTGACCTCCTTCCGGCGCTTACTCAAGACACATCTTTTCAGACAGTACTTTTAATCCCCTGTAAGACAGCACTGCTTCTTGCATTACTAAAACTTGCATAATTGATTGATTTCCCCCTGCTCCCTTTCCCGTAGCCCTCGACTGTGACTTAACATCATGACAGCACTTAGCTTTTACTTTCCAGGATGTATGACCTCACTTACTGTACTTACCTGTATAAATTGGAAGTTGTAAAATGCATTATACTTTGAATTGCTTTGTATAATGTAAATTTGAATTTGTAATGTTTGATGCCTTGTACTCAACTGTATTCTTGCACTTTGTATTGTACTTATGTTGTAAGTCGCCCTGGATAAGGGTGTCTGCCAAGAAATAAAATAATAATAATAAAAATAATAACATTAATTGCAGTTTGTAAACAGAAAGTAATCTTTGCACTCATCTTTCGACTCATCTCTCTCACACAGCCGAAATAAGCCATAGATTGAAGAGATATCCCAAATAATGAGTGTGCACTGCAAGGTATACTCTTGTGTTCTCTGTACTGGCAATGAAGCGGTTGATTTTTTTTTTTTTTTTTTTTTTCAAAGTCGTAAATTAAATCACCTCCATAGCGATGCACATGCAAAGCGAAAAATGCAGAATGCAGAAAAACTTGCTCCATTTAGCCATTTAAGATGTCTTGCTTCCAATACAATCAGACAGCTGAAACAGTTATTACATACATAGTCAGATGAGATTAAAACATTTTTGTGTGAGTTTTGTGTGTGCTTTTATATTTTTTTTTTTTTTTTTATTCCTTAGTCGGCTATTGTGAAATGGGAAGGTATCACACATGGCACTGTTACCAACAGACTTCAAAACTCAGGCTGATGCTTAGGGCCTAAGCCCTGACCCTGTAGGGCTAATGCGGGGCCAGCTCACTCACCACAGGCTGCAGGACATGTGACTGGCAGCATTGCTGGTTGCCACTCCTATGTGTACTGACCCTGTTAGCCTGCTGGCACTAGAGCTTGCAAGAGTGATGCCATTTCAGCACTCAGTTAGTTAAAAGAACAACTTGCGGGGTCTACACAGTTTTCTCCCCAGTTGTACATAAAGCCTCTGCCCTGCCATCTGTTCGTCGGGCCTCGGCCTCAAAGGAACCAGGGAGAACCTCCAGCACCACGGGCCCTGAGCCCAGTGGAGTTTTGCCAGCCTTACCGGGTGGCGGGAGCCGAGCCCCCCCCATAGTCTTCCTAGAGGATCAAGCTGTGAGGCAAATGATTGAAATGATGGGTGCTAGCGCTAAGCTAGGTGAGGGAGAAGAGAGGAGTGGGGAAGAGAAAGGTTTCTTTACATGATTGTTACGGAGCAGGTAATTGCCCTCACAGCCATTATGGCATTAACTATTATTTCAATAAATGTGAGGAGCATTGCTGAGGTGAAAAAGAGGACCGATGTTTTAAACTCTCTGACTGGAATGAAGGCAGATATTATTTGTTTGCAGGAGTGCGGCATCCCGTTCCAAAAAGAATATAAAGATCTCCGGGACACTTAGACCCTAGGAGAATCCTTCTGGTCGGGGTCCAATGTGTCCCGAGCGGACGGGATTGCCGTACTCCTGAAAAACCCCTTCATAATAGCAAAAACATTTAAGGTTATAGAGGCGGGCAGACTAGCCAGCCTCGATTTTAAATACAAGGGGGCTGTATTGAGGCTGTCAATGTCTATGCCCCCACCAGCCAGAGAGAGAGAGTCCTCTTTCTCCCTCAGCTACGCCCGCTCCTGATCGGCACCTTGCCAGTTATCATTTCAGGTGATTTCAACTGTGCTCTGAGGGATGTAGACCGGAGTAAGCCCCGCAACGATAGATCCAGCAGGGACCTCGCTGCGTTCGTGGAGGACTTTGAACTCTGCGACGCAGGTCGGGACCTGGTCCCCTTGTTCACCTGGGTGAGTTCTTCTGGCTCCTCCTTCTCCAGGATAGATCTCGTCCTCCTCAGTAAGACACTGGAGAGGACCGCCATGTCTTCGGAGGCGGTCTTCTTTTCAGACCACAGGCTCCTGACGACAGAGGTGCTCATTCCGAGCACACGGGAGTCGGGGCCTGGGGTCTGGAAGCTCAACACCTCTCTGCTCGATGACCCTCGTGTGATTAAGACCTTTAGCAGACGCCTCGAGGAGTGGAGGACCCTGAAGGACCTTTTTGATTCTCCCATAGAGTGGTGGGAGATGGTGAAGAAAAGAACCAAGGGCTACTTCATTCAGCTGGGGAAACGGAAAGCTCGCGAGAGGCGGGCGAGATATTCCCATCTAAACGCCCGCCTCCAGCGCCTGAGTCTTTTACAGCTCAGAGGCTTCGACCTAGCTGAGGAGGTGGCCCGGGTCAAACTGAGTCTCTCCGCCCTCTATCGGGAGGAGCAAGAGAAGATCAAGGTCCTTTCCAGGGTCCGCATCATGGAGGACGATGAGAAATGCAGCCGCTTCTTCTTCAAGAAAACGAAGGAGAGGCGGCCTGCAATGTCCTCCATGATCGACTCCTCGGGGCAAGAGGTGGAGGGCAGAGAGGCTGTTGAGACAGTGGTGCGGGATTTCTACAGGGAGTTGTACGATCAGAAGGTGGTGGATCAAAATCTGATCTCTCACTTTCTGTCCCTGTTGGAGTCCCGCAATGAGGGGGACGAGGAGGAGGAGGAGGATCCAGAGATCACCACCACTGAACTCTCCCAGGTGATAAAGAGTCTTAACTCTGGAAGGACACCGGGTCCCGACGGGATCCCTGCTGAGTTCTATAAGATCTTTTGGGAGGTGCTTAAGGAAGATCTGGGCCAGGTCTTGGGGTCGATGTACAGAGAGGGCAGATTGGCCCCTTCTATGAAGAAGAGTATCCTCTCCCTTCTTCACAAGAAGGGAGACCAAAAAGATCTGAGGAACTGGCGGCCAGTCAGCCTCCTGTGCACCGACTACAAGATACTGGCCAAAGCACTGACGCTCCGGCTGCAGCGGCCACTCCCTCAAGTCGTGGGTCCCGACCAGGTCTGTGGTGCCCGGGGGAGATCGGCGGCCGACAACGCCATGCTGCTCAGGGATGTCGTGGCCTACTCGAACGAGAGAGGGCTTCCCCTGGTCCTAATCAGCTTGGACCAGGAGAAAGCCTTCGACAGAGTGGGCCACGAATACCTGCAGCTCGTCATGGAGAGGATGGGTCTCGCTCTTGGCCTGAGGAAGTGGGTCAAGATCATCTACAGCGGCCTAAGCAGCAGGGTCCTTGTGAACCGCCACCTGACCGAACCATTTCCGGTCAGGTCGGGGGTCCGGCAGGGATGTCCCCTGTCGGCCCTGCTGTACGTCCTCTGCTTGGAGCCGTTCATGCAGGCGATCCGCCGGGACGTCCGGGTGACAGGTTTCCATCTCCCGGGTTCCGGCGGAGAGCAACTGAAGGCCCTGGCCTATATGGACGACGTGGCCGTGGTCTGCACGGACGCTCCGTCCGTGGCCAGGGTCGAGGAACTGCTGGACGGCTTCTGCAGGGCGACGGGGGCCGCTGTGAACAAGGCAAAGAGCGAGGTCTACCTCTCCAGGGCATGGCCTGTCGGCCGGGGCCCGCCGACCGTGTTCCCTGTGAAGCCGTCTATCAAGGTTCTGGGGATCACGATCGACGGGACCAACACGGGCACCCGGAGCTGGGAGGAGGCCATAGTGAAGGTCCAAAGGAAGATCCACGGCTGGAGCACAAGGACCTTGACGATGGCTGGTAAGGTGCTGGTCGTAAAGGCCATCCTCTTCCCGATACTCCTCTACGTAGGAATGATCTTCCCCCCAGACAAGGTCATCGCAAAATTAGTGACCCGAATTATATTTCGGTTTGTCTGGGGGAGCAAAATGGAGAGGCTGAAAAGAGTACAGATGGTGAAGGGTACCCTGGATGGAGGCAGGGGGGTCCCGGACGTTGTGCGGCTGATAAAGGCGCAGGGGCTGGCCTATGTGGTAAAGAACATCCAGGCTGCTGGCAAGAAAGTGAGTTTTATGAACCGCTTTTATTTTGCCAGCAGCCTGAGACCATTCGGCCTCTGCGCCATGGATAACACCAGGCCGCACTCGTGGGACCCCCCGCCGTTCTACAGGGCGCTCCGAGCCTTTGCGCTCGAAGTAGGCCTCCATAAAGTCGTGCTGGCCTCCTGGGATTACAAGACCATCTGTAGTCAGATGAGATCTACCCAGGAGACGAGCCGGATAGAAGATTTCCCTCCCGAAACCTGCCGGTTTATCTGGGCTAACGCTACGCACGTTTGCCTCACGAACACGCAGAAAGATGTCTCCTGGATGGCTGTGAGTCGGTGTCTCCCCACCCGAGTGTTCATGCACAGAAGGGGCATAGCTCCTTATGACACCTGCCCCTATAAGGGTTGCCTGGGGAAGGAGACGTAGGCTCACATCTTTAGTGAGTGCCCCTCCGCCCACAGGGTCTGGCTCCTGTTTTCTCCGTTCCTCCACAGGTTTGCCGTTCCTGCGCGGGCGACCGCCCAGCAGATCCTGTACGGTCCGGCCAGGGGAATTTCATCATCTACCCTGAGGTGCTGGTGGCGTGTCGTCTGCGCAGTGAAGCAGGCACTGTGGGAGGGACGGAACATCTGTTTGTTCAATAAGCAGGAGCTGGACCCGATCGTCATCGCGCGGAGGGGCATGGTGTTTGTAAGAGACTATGTCAATCTGGAGGTCCATCAGAGGGGCAAGGAGGAAGCCTACAAGAACTGGCGTATACAAGATCTGGGGGAGCTCAGGATCCCATGATGGGACCCACCTCCGGGGACGGTCAGTTCCCCCTGCTGGAGCCCGAGTCCAAGATCTTTTAAAGATTTTACGGATGATTGTTTTTTAAAAGATTTTAAAAAACGAATCTTAATTATTTTTAAAGATTTAGTTGTTTTTAAATCACACTGTTTAGGGTTTTTTGGTTTAAGTTTTGTTATATTCTTTTGTCAAATACATTGACCGTTTTGGGTTTAATTTAAAATGCATTGGACCTTTTTTGTTTGTTTTTTATTTTTTCCTTTTTAATTGTTTCTTTATTTTGTTCAATGCATTTTCAGTTATTTTCAATGTATTTGACCCTTTTGTTGGTGGGCAGTTTTTGCTTTTATCACGTTTGTTTTGTTGTTTTGGGCACGTTTATTTTAAAGTTAATTGTTTTAGTTCTTGTTAAAATCACAAAGATTTTAAAATTTAAGTGATTTTAAGGACTGATATTTTAATGATTTTAATCACAAGTATTAAAAAAATTGAATTGTTTTTATTTATGTAATGTAAAATACTTAACCTAATAAACAGTATTTCAGCACTCAGTATTTCAGAGGGGGAGCAGGAGAGCGTGAAGTTGCTGGCAGAGGAGAGCCGAGGGGCTGTCACCATTACCAATACCACATCTTTCCCCTCGCCAGCAACTGTTATAGCCCATAAACTCACACTGTCATTAATCTGTCAGGGGGAGCCTCATCTGACTAGCCACGCAACGCAGGCACTTCTACATCATCAATCCAGCTGCCAGGCCAACCCACTGCATTGACACTGCTAACGCTTACTAATTAACATGGGTGACACAGCACTGCATCACCAAGCGGGACAGAAGGGGTACTAAACGCTGCATGGTGCATCAAGTATACACTCACTAATCAAAGGCACCACCTGCTGGGGTGTCAGTTGGCTTGTACGGATTTCTTCATTAACCTGCAACGAATTATAATTAATCTGCAATTCAAATAACACCGAAAAATAAGGAGCTTCTCAGCTGTCCGAGAGTGGGTCTCACAGCCTTGTTCCAACACTGACATCCACACACTTGCAACTGAAGACAGCCCTCTCTGCCACTTTCTATAAAGTTGCTTGGCTGGAAAATGCTGCCAATCTAAATTAAACGTTTAAAATAAATAAAAAAGACTGCCACTTAAACTACGGAGGAATGAAGAATGTTTTATTTTTTTAAAAAAGGTTCAGCTTTTTTCAGATTAATATTCATGTAAAAAATAAACTGCCTTCAACCATTTTTCCAGCTACCAACAAACTACGACTAACAAGGTCACATAGCACCAGCAGTCTCAGTAATCCAATCCCTTCCCACCCCACCCCTACTCAAAACACAGAGCCGCCAACTGAAGTGTCCATACACACTGCCAGCCTCACTGAGAGCCTCCTTGCTCAACAGGCTATATGAGCATGTAAATCTCCCCGGCTTAATTTACCTAATGGAAAGTGTTTGCTGGAGCATTAACCATGCCATATACACTCACCTAAAGGATTATAAGGAACACCATACTAATACTGTGTTTGAGCCCCCTTTCGCCTTCAGAACTGCCTTAATTCTACGTGGCATTGATTCAACAAGGTGCTGAAAGCATTCTTTAGAAATGTTGGCCCATATTGATAGGATAGCATCTTGCAGTTGATGGAGATTTGTGGGATGCACATCCAGGGCACGAAGCTCCCGTTCCACCACATCCCAAAGATGCTCTATTGGGTTGAGATCTGGTGACTGTGGGGGCCAGTTTAGTACAGTGAACTCATTGTCATGTTCAAGAAACCAATTTGAAATGATTGGACCTTTGTGACATGGTGCATTATCCTGCTGGAAGTAGCCATCAGAGGATGGGTACATGGTGGTCATAAAGGGATGGACATGGTCAGAAACAATGCTCAGGTAGGCCGTGGCATTTAAACGATGCCCAATTGGCACTAAGGGGCCTAAAGTGTGCCAAGAAAACATCCCCCACACCATTACACCACCACCACCAGCCTGCACAGTGGTAACAAGGCATGATGGATCCATGTTCTCATTCTGTTTACGCCAAATTCTGACTCTACCATCTGAATGTCTCAACAGAAATCGAGACTCATCAGACCAGGCAACATTTTTCCAGTCTTCAACTGTCCAATTTTGGTGAGCTTGTGCAAATTGTAGCCTCTTTTTCCTATTTGTAGTAGAGATGAGTGGTACCCGGTGGGGTCTTCTGCTGTTGTAGCCCATCCGCCTCAAGGTTGTACGTGTTGTGGCTTCACAAATGCTTTGCTGCATACCTCGGTTGTAACGAGTGCTTATTTCAGTCAAAGTTGCTCTTCTATCAGCTTGAATCAGTCGGCCCATTCTCCTCTGACCTCTAGCATCAACAAGGCATTTTCGCCCACAGGACTGCCGCATACTGGATGTTTTTCCCTTTTCACACCATTCTTTGTAAACCCTAGAAATGGTTGTGCGTGAAAATCCCAGTAACTGAGCAGATTGTGAAATACTCAGACTGGCCCGCCTGGCACCAACAACCATGCCACGCTCAAAATTGCTTAAATCACCTTTCTTTCCCATTCAGACATTCAGTTTGGAGTTCAGGAGATTGTCTTGACCAGGACCACACCCCTAAATGCATTGAAGCAACTGCCATGTGATTGGTTGGTTAGATAATTGCATTAATGAGAAATTGAACAGGTGTTCCTAATAATCCTTTAGGTGAGTGTAGACCTCCTAAATATAGCATGGCACAGAGCGACTGCATGGAACAATACAGCGCAACACTACCGCGTTCCCATGCAAACGCATCACTACCCACTACTTACTGTAGGAAGGTAGTGGGAGGTTCAAGCCAGGGCCCTCAGTTACAATTCTTCACAGTCACAGCACACACATCTATCTTTTTATAGTAGGAAAGCTTTTAGGAAACATTTTTGCAAATAGATGGTGTACACACTCATGTATGAAATTCCCTATATGCCACCACCACCACCATGGCCAAGACACCTACCACTGTGCCCCTCCAAGATATAAGCACAACTGGTATGCAAATTCAACCCAACCGTATAAAACAAAAACAGAAAAATATATTATAAGCAATAGATTTGTTGTAAGAAGACATGCATGTGTATCCATGCAAAACACACAGTCATGCACAGTGCTGAAGATAGAGTTATGATAGTCACTAATGTATAACAACAAGAGCTCCAGGACTTACAGGACCAGAGAAACCAGTTTCCACAGATCATTGACATCAAGCCCTCTGTGTCTTTCAGGATCCCACACACTTTGCTGCGCACACTAATAGACAGACGCACACACACAGACAGAGGCTCTGCAGGCACGTGTATGTGCAATTTCATCCCTTTACTTATCTAGGACTGGGCAAAGAACAGCCTGGAGAGCCTTTAAGCAGTTTTCAAATCAGAAGCATGAAAAAGCTAATGTGGTCACCACAGACACATACAGATGGTGGTATATGAAGTTTTTGTGATCTACCCAATATACTTTGGGAAAAATGCAAAATACCTATATCGCAAGTATGGAGTTTTTGTTATTTGTATGCAAGTATGTATAGCTGCACACCCACAAACCATGGAATGTGGGAGGAGTCACTGTCAATTTATTATGCAGTCAATTACTTTGCATTCAATGCTTGTCAATCATTATGTGACCAATCACTTGCAGAAGACACTTAGTCATTTTATATTTAGCCAATAGCCTTCTAAAAGTAAGCCGGGAGAAGGAATGAAGAGGAGAGAACAAATGTATTTTCATGGTGTTACTATCGCATAATTTGTGTTGACGTTAGTAAATTAGTAGTTTTGAGGTCCTTAATCAGGAGGTGCAACTGCTTATAAAGTTGCATGTTTATTTTACTAACAGACGGGTTCGCTGAATTACGATATTGAACAATTGTTGAGTATTCACCATATTTTAAAAACAACGGGAGGTGAACGGCAAGTTCCTCTGCAGGAAAGAAACCTAAAAACAAAAGTTCAGTCATCTGGAATTATTTTAAAAGGCCAACCAACAACACGGTCTTGTTTACTTCGTAAGAAAGAGCTGGCTTTTCACAATAGTACAATTTCAGTGTTAGAGTATTTAAAAAGAAAACATCCACACGTCTTCAGCGGCGAAAGTGATTCGGAGGAAGTTTTACTTTTATTTGTATAAATTACTTTTCCATCAGTTGTAACTAGCAATATATTTTAGTATGTAACTTGCTGTCACTGTATTATACAGACATTTTACAGCACATACAGTGAGGGAAAAAAGTATTTGATCCCCTGTTGATTTTGTACGTTTGCCCACTGACATAGAAATGATCAGTCTATAATTTTAATGGTAGGTGTATTTTAACAGTGAGAGACAGAATAACAGCACAAAAATCCAGAAAAACGCATTTCAAAAAAGTTATAAATTGATTTGCATGTTAATGAGGGAAATAAGTATTTGATCCCCTATCAATCAGCAAGATTTCTGGCTCCCAGGTGTCTTTTATACAGGTAACGAGCTGAGATTAGGAGCGCTCTCTTAAAGGGAGTGCTCCTAATCTCAGCTTGTTACCTGTATAAAAGACACCTGTCCAGAGAACAATCAATCAATCAGATTCCAAACTCTCCAACACGGCCAAGACCAAAGAGCTGTCCAAGGTGGTCAGGGACAAGGTTGTAGACCTACACAAGGCTGGAATGGGCTACAAGACCATCACCAAGCAGCTTGGTGAGAAGGTGATGCGATTATTCGCAAATGGAAGAAACTCAAAATAACTGTCAGTCTCCCTCGGTCTGGGGCTCCATGCAAGATCTCACCTCGTGGAGTTTCAATGATCATGAGAACGGTGAGGAATCAGCCCAGAACTACACGGGAGGATCTTGTTAATGATCTCAAGGCAACTGGGACCATAGTCACCAAGAAAACAATTGGTAACACACTACGCCGTGAAGGACTGAAATCCTGCAGCGCCCGCAAGGTTCCCCTGCTCAAGAAAGCACATGTACAGGCCCATCTGAAGTTTGCCAATGAACATCTGAATGATTCAGAGGAGTGTTGTGGTCAGATGAGACCAAAATCGAGCTCTTTGGCATCAACTCAACTTGTCGTGTTTGGAGGAGGAGGAATGACCCCAAGAACACCATCCCCACCGTCAAACATGGAGGTGGAAACATTGTGCTTTGAGGGTGTTTTTCTGCTAAGGGGACAGGACAACTGCACCGCATCAAAGGGACGATGGACTGGGCCATGTACCGTCAAATCTTGGGTGAGAACCTCCTTCCCTCAGCCAGGGCATTGAAAATGGGTCGTGGATGGTATTCCAGCATGACAATGACCCAAAACACACAGCCAAGGCAACAAAGGAGTGGCTCAAGAAGAAGCACATTAAGGTCCTGGAGTGGCCTAGCCAGTCTCCAGACCTTAATCCCATAGAAAATCTGAGGAGGGAGCTGAAGGTTCGAGTTGCCAAACGTCAGCCTCGAAACCTTAATGACTTGGAGAGGATCTGCAAAGAGGAGTGGGACAAAATCCCTCCTGAGATGTGTGCAAACCTGGTGGCCAACTACAAGAAACGTATGACCTCTGTGATTGCCAACAAGGGTTTTGCCACCAAGTACTAAGTCGAAGGGGTCAAATACTTATTTCCCTCATTAACATGCAAATCATTTTATAACTTTTTTGAAATGCGGTTTTCTGGATTTTTTTGTTATTATTCTGTCTCTCACTGTTAAAATACACCTACCATTAAAATTATAGACTGATCATTTCTTTGTCAGTGTGCAAACGTACAAAATCAGCAGGGGATCAAATACTTTTTCCCCTCACTGTACATGTGAAACAGTTAAGGGGTTCATAAAGCAAATGGAAGTGCTATTTCCTACTTCCTTATGGTGGCGGCTGTGTTTTATTTATTATTATTATTGTTGTTGCCTAAATCCCAGCTATTGCTGTCATTATCTGTTATTCGTCTTTGTGTTAGCTTTTCATTTAAACAGGTGTTCTCTCATTTTATGCTTAACAAAACTGGGACATTTGAACGATTGTAACAGTTAGCAAAACTTGAACGTACATTTCAGAAAAAAATATGTATTTTTGTTTGCATAGTAAAATATAGAGAAACCTGTGTACTTTATTCTCAAATGTATTTATATTATTAAAGCTAATGTTTCGGTTGTTTAACCTTCATCAGAACTGTGACTAAGTTTGGATGACCAAAACACTTCTCCTCCGCTTTTAAAGACATCTGGGCACTCTGAAACGTGCAGGTGAGCTCTCACTCGCGCATCAGCCCATCTTTTGTTCTAGAATCCAGAAGATCGCTCCTGGCATCTCGTGTTACTGACTGAGCGGGGCTTCCTGTTATTATGGCGCTGCATTGTGGGAGTGGGAGTCTTTTGGGGTGTCAATGTAGTCCCTGTGCGCACACTTCTGCCTTCCCAGCCTCTTACTACATTAGAATACATTACAATGATGCAGTACAGTATTTAATGTATTGCAGATTTATGGGGTAGTATTTTGAAAACCATTTTTCAATGGTTATATAAATATATATAACACATTTGTGACTGTGATTATTATTATTAATCCACTGCCTATAAGCTTGTTTTTCAACAACTAAACTAAATATTACATTATATCATTTATTTATTGTATATTTTGTAATTTGAATTATAAAGTGGTTTCTCTCTTTATACTTTTTATATGTAGTATCCAGGCACAGTGCTGCATCTACATAATATATGCATATGTATATATAAACAGTATTTGCAGGTGCTCTTTTAATAAATCCCATTCCAATAAAAATCAACCGAGTCTGTATTTTGTTATATCATATAGGTTTAAATAATGGCATTAATAATGGGTGGCTATGATAAGTATAAAATGATTAAAAGCTTCAATAATGCCATATCTCGATTATTCGATTAATCGAAAAAAAAAAATAACCAATAGAATATTCGACTATTTTTATAGTCGAAAGTTGCAGCACTACACTAAACACAGAAGCGAATACAATTTATATATTATATATATATATATATATATATATATATATATATATATATATACACACACACACATACACATACACACAGGGTCTCCCACAGCACTATTCAAGCTAAGTGGCCCACCTGGCTAAACACGTGTGAGGGAAAAATAATAACAAAAATAAACTTTAAAGCACATGCGCACACCCTGGCTACACCCGATCTGAAGTATCCCCAACAAAATGTGATGACACCCCCCACCAATTTAGATAGATATAATTTGTATTAAATTAAAGAATAAAGTTTGTTTGCATTATTATAAATTGGAAAGCAATGTAAAATAATGCAGAATGTTTCATTTTCTTTGTATTAAGATGGTGAAGTGGTATACCTACAACCCCATTTTTTTAATTATAATAACAAAATATTTTGTATTATCACATTATACAGTACCGGTAAACAGACTTTCAAATTGTAATTCAACTGTATTAGCGAAGAAATGTACCTGTCTAGCAAGAACAGATGTTAAATGCAGAGCTATAAACCCGGATGTGTTAGATCTGCTTGAATCTACACTATTTTACAGCACGTGTTGTGTGATTACTATTACTTGTGTTATAGTAATGTTAGTAATGTTGTTATGTGATAGTAAATAATACTGTGCGTGTATATCACATAATAACAACAACAAAAGTAATCATAATCATGCAACACATCCGCTGTAATGTGTTGCATTCTGCGGGCTTCATAAATGTCTATTCTGCAGGCTTGAGTGTATTCTGTGCTTTTTCATCAAAATGTAGTATGAGAGCAAGCATTTTGCGTATTGTTTTTAGAGGAGTATATAATATACTCAGGTTTTTAATGTAAGTCAGGTAAAAAAATATTTTTTCCCAGAGCTGTATATAGAAAGACCACTTAACATTGATTTCTGAACTTGGAGTGGTCTCAATTTTTTCCAGAGCTGTATATTTAACATGACAATCTGGCATGTGGTATTCGTTAGTTTTGCATATTTCATGATTAAAGAAAGACTTGTTGTCTGAATGTCTTTGGTGTTATTTTGTAGCTTGTTTGGAGAAAAAAGAAATAGAGATACACAGTGTATTTTTAGAAGATACAAACTGCATATCACCCAGCCCTAAGTCAGAGTGGGTCATTCACAGCTCAAGGAGGCCTTTCACACAGCCCAGGCTTAGACGGGAGCTGCAGGAACCAGGCATTCACACAGTGTTTGCTAGGAGGAGGGCGCAATGACCCTTAATGAGCCGATTAAAACTTAAGCACAGAAGAACACCTGGGAGATTGTGTCTAAGCCCTTGGTGGGAGGAAATTATGGGAAGTGATTCTCCTGGCAGGAGAGGGGAGAAGGGAGATGCAGCTCTCTCAGATACTGGATTTAGGATTTGGTAACCTGAAAATATACTGTTATTTTTTTTTACTTTAAATAATCTCCACTCATTTGACTCCACTGTAATTGGAATAACATGACAAATAATACACAGGCAATATTGGAAGGAAAAAAAAAAAAAAAATCATCGACCAATAATTTTGACCTCCATTCAGTAAACAACCAAAGTCGTCGAGTTTCTCCACACATCTCCACTATTTCTTTATAATAAGGACTAAAAACTGTAAGCACAGCAAATATTAATAAATAAATATAAATAAAATGAAATAATCATGTCTTCAGCAAAGCCATATCAACTGATTCACTTTTTAAGACCATTTGCATAAAGGCTGCCACATCACATTTATGTTCAACCCCCCAAACAACTGGTGCTACTCTACACCATGTTATTGTTTTCATAAATAATAATGTTGAATAAAACTGTTCAATTACACAGTACTCATGTTCAGAAACAAATTAGTTAAATGCCCTGGGGTTCAGAACAATGTCATCATGTTACTGGGAGCCAAAATACAGCGCAGTCTCTTAAGACCAAGAGCCTCTGAACTGTGACAGTTTAATGCATACACTTGGATGTGTAATTGTATCGCTTAATTTAACCCCCTTTATAAACACAATACAAAAAAGGGGATATCCTCACACTCTGACCCACAAGCACCACAGGGCGTTCCACAAGAACTCAAATATAACAGCCTGACTGGTAACCACAGTCGCAGTCAGCCCTGATGATGTCTCTGGCAGAAACCTGGCAGAGGGAGAAAAGGCGGGTGGGGAAGGGACCTACCAGCTGTCCTCATGCTCAGCCTCCTCACAGTCCTCCAGGTCCAGTACCTCCACTTCATCCAGGGCTGAAGGACAGAGCCTGTCCTCTGTGCCCGTGCCGTCCTCACCATGCAGCTCAAGGTCCTGGCTGGCACAGTCCAGGCAAGGTGCCTGCTGCAACTGGCCCTTCTCGCGACAACCCTGCCCATTACGAGGCAAGTGCAGGCAACTGCTGAGGATGCCACTACTGCCACACGCACATGCACTCTCCTCCTCCTCCTCCTCCTCCTCCTCCTCCTCCTCCTCCTCCTCCTCCTGCCTGACGGCACATGGTTCAAGGTTCGAGGACTCATCACCACTGCTGTTGCTGTCCTGCAGCGGAGGCGGCTCGCAGTTCGTGCTGCTGAGGTTGATGTTGTCATCTCCCGGCCTGAGGGGCACTGCAGTATTGGTCACTCCCTCAGAGAGAGGGCACTCCCCCAAAGTCCTTTCATTGATGTTGCCTGCTACAGCTAGGTTGCTGTTTGCCCCACCCAGAAGGCTTCTGCCCCCCCGGTTGCGCAGCTGCTTGTTCTGGATCTCCAGGCGCCTCACCAGTTCCTGCAGCTTACGTACCTCCTGCAGTTCCGTCCCTGCCTCTGGGCCTGGGACCTCCCCCATGCCAGCGTCACCGTGATCTGGGGGTTGAATTGCCGTGCCACTCTCCGGAACCACCATCTTCACACCCCCACCACGCAGCTGATGACAGAGAGAAAAAGAATGAGATGGGGCTGGGTGATAAATCAAATTATTTTGATTCATTTGAACTTATGTTTTTGCACCATATGTAAAATGTTTAAATCACGAAATTGAGATTTTATGTTATAATGTGCACAAATTCTGCATCATATTTTGTACTAATTACATGGCATTCAACAGTAGAGTCCAACTTTCATACCCCACTTCTGCAAAGTACACTGCTTCTCCACCTGTATCTATTGCCAGTCAGTCAGACACACACAGTTCAGAAAAAAGTCAGTACTGTCAAATCAGTGATATGGAAGTGGTTCGGTTTTGCGAAGTACAACGTTGAGCAAACCACTGTGCTGTGCATAGTTTGTAGAAAGTCTATTGCAAGTAAAAGTGGAAGAACGACAAACCTATTCCAGCACCTGCAACAGAAACATGCAGTGTAACTAAATTAACATTGTTCTGTTAGACAAATGTTCTCATGTGGCAATTAAAAAAAAAAAAAAAATTAAGGATAGCATTTTTTTATGATGACGTTGTGGTTCTTTTGTTATTCTTACACAAATGTTTTTTTTTACAGGGATAGCATACTAGAGTCCTTTTTTAATTGTATAAAATGTGTTATTTGTTAATGCACATGAAGGCCTAACTGATATTATTATTTAATACATAAAATACTTACATGTTTGAAAAGAGAAAAACAAAAACAAATTGAGATTTAAATTGCAAATTGTCCATACGTTTGACAAAAAAGATTAAATTTTTCAGCAATATCGCCCAGCCTTAGAGTGAAATACTGAGACTCGCAGACTGAACTAACCCACTGGATAAGAAAAAAACATTGCAGCACTTGGATGATAACAGCAGCACAATTATATGAAGGAAATAAAAGCTATGAAATATCACTTCTCCATGCTCACACACTCCTCAGTCAGCTTTGGTTTACAAACAGCATTGCCAGGACACTATGTTTTGCCATTGCCTGCTACCAAATGACTGCACCTGCGGTCCCTACCTGCCCGTTTCTGGTCTGTGCCCTGGGCCAGCTGACCACGCTGAACCCTGCTGTGGGAAGCAGAGGGATGGAGAGGAAGGCTCGACAGACTGTGGGCTGAGTTAGCTGATCCTGTGTAAATTGGAGTTTTAGAGTCTTAGTGGGATTTCAGGGCACACACAGCCTGGCGGGTGTGTGCGGGAGAGAGGGCTGGACTAGGGGCCAGGGAGGTAGGCAGAGAGCACTCATCAGTTAAAAAATAAAATCAACAAGTCACCTTTTGCACTGGCAAACCGAAATCTCATACTTCCCCAATTTTATCAACAGCACAAGCTTCTCAAATTGAAAAAACAATAACCAATATACTAAAAATGTTTAAGCTTGGAAGTGTCCGAAAGATCTCACAAAGTGATGATGACAACAGGAGGGTTTTAGTTCAGATCTTGCCAAAGTAGTGTGCTTTTGTGCAGCCTGTTTCCCCTTTCACACACACTGTACTGTTTCTGGGAACAAGCTGAAAGGCAGACAGACTCCCACACTGCGCAGTGGAGGGCCTACAGACTTTCATGCCACAATTCGCATTTCATAAAACACACATGGGCATTCAGAGTTAGACCATATGTGGAGCACTGTTTGTGTTACTTAAAACATTTTCAGGATTGAATAGAAGACAAAAAAAGAGGAGGAGAAGCATTTGCCAAGACAACACAGCTTTTCTAGAGCTAGTTTGGGTCTACTCTCCGATTCTCAGAAACATTGACGTTCATAGAACTGGATCTCCCAGGGCTCCGAGCATGCGACTTAGACGCACAGGGCACTGAACATCTGTTGGTGGTTTTATTAGGGTTGACTGTTACACAGAGGAGTTTTATGGCGGCACAGTCTGACACAGTCTGTGAAGAATCTCTCTCTCTCTCTCTCTCTCTCTAAGAGATGTTTAAAGGAAGGACATTGTGCAGAACTAGATAGAACTGCCAGTAACACAACCTCTGTTTATATTGTTTAAAAGACAAACTCCTTGATCAAAATAAAAACATTAAAATAATCAATTTAAATTAAAAAAAAAACAGGTTCTTTACTGTAATTCCAAACAGTACTTCTCACTCTTCTCTCTCAAACACTCACCCTGACTCCCAGGCTCTCCTCCTGCCTCTCCACACAGGAAGGATTTAAATAAATAGCTCATCATAAGAGAGTACCACAGTGAAGTGCTGTATCTGGAATGCAGCCTGTAAAAGCCCACACAGGGTGCAGAGCATAGCCACCGCAGGTGCTCTCTGATCTGCTGATCAATAGGGGGATTACACATGAATGGCTCCCACCACCACAAGCCTCTCTGCCTCTCGAACACCTCTGAGAGGTGCTGGGTTCTCAGACAGGGATTCCTGTGAGAGATGCAGAGATTGCTGATCAAGTGTCAATGCTTCTGCTGCAGGGCAGCTGCTGACCAAGCCAGGGGGAAGAGAAGTAACAGTATGAACCCTGCCACAGGCCTATATATACAGTCAAAACTCACTCAAACCCTCCGACACTCCTATACAGAGCAAAAGCCTGTCCAGTCTTAGCCAAGGTTACTATGCTGGTTTAGTTTACCTAGTGATTTTAGGAAAACTCTTGGTGTAAGGCACATTTTGTTTCTAAACTGTTAACAAGTGATTAAAGAGCTGACATCTTCACAAGCAACTGGAACAGCAGGGTTTCCTGCCAGGCTTCCCACCCTAAAAGCAAACTCCTGTTCAGTAAAATACAAAGTGAACTTTGCAATGCAAGAGAGAGAGAGAGAGAAGACAGTTTTTGCAAAACAAATAAGGGCGCTGCTGCTAGTGCTGGCTGAAATTATTAGCAGATTTAAGGACAACCTCATCTCCAGCGAGCTTCAGTGCAGCTCTCTGTAGCCAGAATCAAAAACCCACAGCCCCTCAAGTTGCATTAGAGTGCACACTTCAAGCACTGGTACAGAAGGGCTGAACAGAAAAGCTGGCATTTCAGCCCACTGAAATTGGAAACAATGATGAACAGATGTCCCTAAATAAAGATTCCAACACACACAGGGAAAGCATATCCAGCTGACATCCAGACACAGCTATTGCTTTGCATCTAAAGTGTGGGGACCTGGAGTGATACATCACACGGTATACTGAGAAAGGACACCATTTGTGGAAGTAACGAAGCTGCAGACACACCAGTAACCCACAAAATAACATTCTTCTGATGTCTTCCTCATCATGCCCACAAACGCAGGGAATGTTGACAGGTATGCACACTGGAAACACCCAAAATAAAGCACTCGGAAGCACACAATATACTTCAGTAACAACAAGCAGTAGTTAAACATTATATTTAGTTATAGGGCACCGAAACTGTGGAAGGATCTTCCAGCCAATGTAAGAGAAGCCCCCTCTATCATAGCCTTTAAATCACGGCTGAAGACTCTTTTTTAGTTTGTTTTTCTAGCCCATAGTGCTGCTGGTGTGCCATGTACATGCAATGCCCAATTGTTTTTGGAGATGTCCTGCATTGCATGATCAGCATCTGAGCACAATTTTATTTTCTCTTCCAAGCAATATCCCCCTCTGAGGGTCTGAGGAGGCACCTCGTGCCTCACCGTGGAAGGCCAACATGGCACAACCTACCCCAGTTGCTGCTATAACAACTATATTGCCTGGAGGGGAGGCAAGCATTAGGCCTGGGCCTTAAGCCGTGGCCCCCCAGGAGATTTATTTTCCCCTACATGCCATCCATAGGAGGTTTTGATTTTCTCTCTTCCGTGCCTAATGGTTTATTTATTTAAATGTTAATGTACTTTATTTTAGATCACTTAAACTGTTAAAGGTATTTTTATTTATATTATTGTATTGTAATTTATTTTGCTGTATGTTTGTTGCAGGATTACCACTCTGTAAAGCTCTCTGTGGCTACCCTGCAAAGGGCGCTATACAAATACAAATTGATTGATACACACACGCACACACAAATACAAAATGTGTGTGTGTGTGTGTGTGTGTGTGACACACACATACATACACACACACACACACATATACGTAGGCCTACATACACACATATATACGTACACCCATATATTATAAAATCACACAAGCTATTAATAGCACATTTGAACAAAGAAACCGACGCAGACTTATGGCAAGGGAGCAGAAGCAGAATCCTCCCGGTTGTAAACAGTAGTACAGTACAGCACAGCACAGTACAGTAGGACCCTCTAAAAGGATACAGTAGATATTACTTCTTCACACTGTCTGAAACAGCAGGGAACAGAAATGTTCAAATTACCATTACTGTGTCTACTAAGAGAATCAAAATCACAACATGTTTATGTATCGAAATATTGAAATGTCTTTAACCAGATGCTTGCGTTTTTAAGATCAATGCGCCTGTTCCATTACCGCTTTGAATTCATTTCAATCCATTCGTCAAAAAATACAAACATAAATAAAAAAATACAAATAAAAAATACCTCTACGCTACTACTTACTGGATAGGCTAGTGTACAAAGAAAATAAAAAGCACAGTCCCCATCCTTAACCATACATTGGCTAAATAAATATATGAA
This sequence comes from Amia ocellicauda, assembly GCF_036373705.1. Classification (NCBI taxonomy): domain Eukaryota; kingdom Metazoa; phylum Chordata; class Actinopteri; order Amiiformes; family Amiidae; genus Amia; species Amia ocellicauda. The sequence continues at coordinate 17,763,019 of NC_089859.1, forward strand.
CAAATAAATAACACGACCGAGCACGCTTTGTTCTCGGTGTAGGTGATTATTCGAGCTACTAACAATGCTAATTCATATATATTTAGGTCATGTCCGGTGACAGACTTACATCCACGTATTTGAATTTCAACAATAACGGTTTCTGCTCGTTGACCGAATCCACGCTTCCTCCACGAACACACGACACTAATGTGTAGAGACAGACAGACAGACAGACAGACAGACACACACACACACACACACACACACACACACACACACACACACACACACACACACACGTTCAGCTCCTGAGAATACATTTTTGATTACTGATTATATATATATATATATATACACACACATTTAAATGAATGATTCATTTGTCTTAACAACGAACTGGATACCCCGTCTCTTAGAGCAATAAAAGGAACCCAAACAAGACCTACCGGTGAATTGTTTCCGTTTCAAATATATATATTAAAAAACAAATAAATAAAATAACCGGACAGGAGCACTGTAACGCTCCAGAAGGCAGTGATACACCGGCTCGTCGTTTTCAAATAACCGCACAAAATGGGAGATGAAGCCCTGTCTCTGTTGCTCGCTGCCGCCGTGCTCCTCCGGCTCAATCATGCGCGCCCCCGCTCCGCACTTGCGCGGGCACGGCGGTGGCGCGCTGCGGGGACGCGCCGGGTGTCGGGCACACGCTGTGTCGGGATTACCTGTGTGCGCGCGTCTCCCCGACACTGGCTGTGCTCGGTGCGCCTCGGCACAGACAATTACACATTGCCAACTCATGCCAAACATTTTGTACTTCCACATATATTTCTACAGAAATAAAAAGCGACATAGGGTATGGTAATTGCATTGTATTCCTGTGTTGTGTTATCTTGTTGAAAAATAACCTATTATAATAATAATAATTATTATTATACTAAATAGAAACATAGATAATAATACATTTAATGTGGTGAAAATGGTACAGTGATAAAATGTTTGCAGAAACACTACTGCACCTTATTACCGCTGGGGGTCAATAGTGTCATATCTTGTCGCTTCCTAGTTACAACACGGTCCTTTGCTTAGAAAAAATAGGTCCTACGCTGCCCTGACGTACAGACAGCTGCCTGTTTACGCATCTGTGTCTGGACTGAAAGCTGGAGATATAGTCTTGTTACATCTCCATTCATGTCCAGGGTCAAAGCTAAAATCAGGGTGTCAGTGTCAGCACCAGGGGCGTCGCAAGGGGTAGGCATCCCACTCTCACAGGAGAAAACTCTGCCGCACCCTCCCCCCCCCCCGCATCACCATCAAGAATTATTTTGCCTGGGGCCTCCACATACCCTAGAATCGCCTCTGGTCAGCACAGAAGGCTCAACTGTAAATCCAGATGGATGAGCCACACAGTACTGCACTGATGCTCAACCCCTGCCCAACGATACATCACCCCCTGGTGAGCACTTCGATTGAACCTCCACCTCATCGGCACTTTCGGACATGAATTCATATTTTATTCATGATATTTAATATTATAATTAACTTCGGTAAGATAACGTGATTAAATAAAAGCAACATTTTCTGTTCAATGATTTTCATGAACAAGGTTTCATTTCTTATAAGCAGAAGTGAGCTCTTCGTAGATGCTATGCTCTATCAGACAGCCTGTTCATGCTGTAACATGTATCCCATTAGATGGCAAATGGGAGAGGATGAGCTGCAGTGGCTGTTTTAGGGTTATACGTGTAATGATATGAACAGATCTAAATGCCCCCTGCCAAAAAAAAGCTGTGAATATACACCGATCAGCCATAGCATTATGACCACCTGCCTAATATTGTGTAGGTCCCCCTTTTGCTGCCAAAACAGCCCTGACCCGTTGTGGCATGGACTCCACTAGACCTCTGAATGTGTGCTGTGGTATCTGGCACCAAGACGTTAGCATCAGATCCTGTAGTCCAAGTCCTGTAACTTGCGAGGTGGGGCCTCCATGGATCAGACTTGTTTGGCCAGCACATCCCACAGATGCTCGATTGGATTGAGATCTGGGGAATTTGGAGGCCAAGTCAACACCTTGAACTCGTGATTCATCAGACCAGGCCACCTCCTTCCATTGCTCCGTGGTCCAGTTCTGATGCTCACGTGCCCATTTTAGGCACTTTCGGCAGTGGACAGGGCTCAGCATGGGCACCCTGACTGGTCTGCGGCTACGCAGCCCCATACGCAACAAACTGCGATGCACTGTGTGTTCTGACACCTTTCTATCAGAACCAGCATTCACTTTTTCAGCAATTTGAGCTACAGTAGCTCGTCTGTTGGATCGGACCTTCGCTCCCCACGTGCATCAATGAGCCTTGGCCGCCCATGACCCTGTCGCCGGTTCACCGCTTTTCCTTCCTTGGACCACTTTTGATAGGTACTGACCACTGCAGACCGGGAACACCCCACAAGAGCTGCAGTTTTGGAGATACCCTGACCCAGTCGTCTAGCCATCACAATTTGGCCCTTGTCAAAGTTGCTCAGATCCTTATGCTTGCCCATTTTTCCTGCTTCTAACACATCAACTTTGAGGACAAAATGTTCACTTGCTGCCTAATATATCCCACCCACTGACAGGTGCCATGATAATGAGATTATCAGTGTTATTCACTTCACCTGTCAGTGGTCATAATGTTATGGCTGATTGGTGTATATATATATATATAAAACTGTTATTTAAATACAAGTGAATGCATTTTGTCACTAAGGGTTGGGGGGCTGGGGGGCTGTGGAAATGTGGTCCATGGGCCAAAAAGGTTTGAGAAACATTGCCTTTGGGCTCATGGCTGGGTTATGTCTGGAGCTGGAGTTAGTGTTGGGGTTAGAGTAGTGGTTCTTAACCCTGGTCCTAGAGAACCGCCTGCCCTTCTGGTTTTTGTTTCAACCATGCTCTCAATTACTTTATTGAACGTCTTTTTTACGTTAAGCTAATTACTTAACTAATAATTTCCTAAATCAGAGACTTTTAATTATTTTAAATAGGTTAAGTATAAAATTATATAAGGAACGTATCATCTTAATAAAGAACCAACTTTGTATCAGTTATACAATTGAAAAAGTAAAATATAAGCAAATCATTACTTCAATTAAGGGTTCAATTAAGAATTTGAGAGCTACCAGCAAGGTACCAGGGGGACCAGGGTTGAGAACCACTGGGTTAGAGACAGTGTTTGGGTGAGTGTTCAGGCTTGGATATGACCCTTAAACTAATAGAGTTTAATTTCTGTTTTTCCCCTAGAAAATCCACTTCCCTTTTCATCAGTTACTCTCATTTTAGTTCCCTTTTCATCTTCTCAATTGTGCAAATTTCTCCCTGTCTGCTCACCTGTTTTGTCACTTTTTGCACAACCCTGAGTCATTATTATTATTATTATTTATTTTTTGGCAGACACCCTTATCCAGGGTGACTTACAAAACATAAGCGCAATACATAGTGCAAAAATACAGTTCGGTACAAGGCATCAAACACAAGTACAAGTAATGCAAGAAGCATGCAAGAAGCATGTTAAAACGTAAAGTGCTGGGGCCCAGGATGGAGCCTTGGGGTATGCCTATAAGGAGAGGTCGGGGGATGGATGAGGAACCTCACCATGTCACTTGGTAGGTCCTGTCATTGAGGTAGGAGGACAACCAATTGAGAGCAGTCCCAGAGATTCCAAGGTCAGCGAGGCAGGAGAGGAGGATGGAGTGATCAAGGCTGAGGAGGGGAGGGACGGATAGGATGAGATGTGAGAGGACAGAGAGAGTCAAGGGAGGAGGTGAGGGAAGAGAACAAAGAGGAGGTAGCGCAGTTGACAGATAAATGGGAAAAACAGTCAATGGAAGGTAAGAGAATGAGAGAAATGGAAGCAAGGGTGGAGGGGGAGATGGAGTGGATATTATGGTGGAAGGTGACAGAGGGAGTGGGTGGGGTGGGGTGGGGTGGGGTGGAGAGGGAGGGAGGGGAGATAAAGGAAGAAGGAGATTAAGTGGTCGCCCGAGATGTCCATGGGTGTTACAGAGAGTGTCGAAGGGGAGCAGCCTCTAGAGAAGATGAGGTCTAGCTGGCGGTTGGCCCTGTGAGTGGGGGGAGATGGGGAGAAAGAGAAGTTAAAGGAGTAAAGGAGGGGAGGAAATCCGGCAGAGTGGGAGGGGTTGGAGAGGTGGATGTTGAAGTCTTCCAGGAGGATGGTAGGCGAGGACAGCGAGGGGAGAGAGGAGAGAAGAAAGTCGAGTTCATCCAGGAAGGAGGCGAGTGGACCGGGAGGGCGGAAGAGAACTAGAAGGAAGAGGTGAGAGGGAGAGGTGAGTTCCACTGCATGGAATTCAAAGCTGTTATTCGTGATAGAGGAGAGAAAGGGGGGGACAGAGAAGAGGAGAGAAGGGGAGAGCAGGAGCCCTGTTCTGCCCGGAAAGACAAGGGGAGTGGGACAATTGAAACATAGAAGATAGGCAGCAGGGGTGGTTGAGTTCTTTGGGGAGATCCATGTCTCGGTGAGAGCGAGGAAATCCAGAGAGTGGAGGGAGGCAAAAGCGGAGATGAAGTCGGCCTTGTTGAGCTGAGTGGCAGTTCCACAGGCCTCCGGAGATTGGAGTAGAGGGGAGGGAGGAGGAGGGGAGAGGCAGAGAAATGAGGTTAGAGGGATTAGGGAAGCAATGGCATGCAGGTGCACGGCGAGAGGAAGGAGAGAGCAGTACAGAAGTCGGAGAGATCGTCATGGCTTCTTGCTGTTGCGGAGTCTCCTCGCAGTCTTCTCCTGGCTGGAGTCCCACAGCTAGAGTCCCTGCCCTTCAGAAGGCGGGCACTGAGGCTGCTGGCGCTGACTGCTGGCGCAGAGGACCTGGGGGCTGTTAGAAACTCTGCCTGTAGCTAAGTAGGACAGTACACACCTGCGTTGCGTTGAATGACACAAGGTTGTCACAATGGCACAATTCCTCCCAGGGAGGAGTGCTAATAGTACAATTAATGGCCGCTTTGAATCTGAATACAGATAAAGACCGTGCCAGACACACGTAGTTACACTGAACAATAGCTCACAACAATACTAAATAATATCAGCCTACAATGTAACCGCTTCTGATTTATAGAAACTGCATGTCAATCTAAGGACAAAGTGCATTGTCAGCTGCATAACCCTGATCTTCACTCCACTCCTGATCATTAGCTGAGCCTTTCAGCTAGCTGTGGTGCACACTTCATGGTACAACTGCACATCTGCGTCTCCTAACTGCTTGATTCTTTCTTTTCCACTATTTCTTTCTACATCCTTTAAAAATATTTAAAAAAAGAGCGTATAAAACAAGAACAATAATTAAATGTTAAAGAAATAGCTTTGTTTTTGAAACTTTAGTAGAACAGTAAAAGAGTAAAATACCATTAAAAGATATTCTGTTTTTTTATGGTGGGGGGCATCTTTTTTTGAACAGAAAGACAAATTGATATCTTTGAATGAGAGCAGTTCCACACATGGACAGCAGAGGTCACTGCAGCGCAGTGATGGAGCCCTGCTCCGAGGAAGAGAAGGTAACTGCAGAACAGAGACCTCTCAGAGAAAAGGGCTTGTTATCCCAGGGCGTGGTGTTCTTGGATCACGGTTGTGTTTATGCAGTCTTTTCGCTCAGACTTAGACGTGACCTTATTACAATACAGTGATCCTGCTTTAGTTTGATAAGAGAATGACTGAGCACCTGTGTCACTCCTCTCTTCCAGGATATTGGCCCAGTGTCTCTCTCTCCCCACCACCTCTCACCTCTTTGATGTGTGTGTGTGTGTGTGTGTCTGTGTTGTGTTTTTGTTTGTGTGTGTGTGTGTGCAGGCTGTGGGTGAGAAAATCTAAAGGTGAGGAGATATTTGCCGTGTTCGGACCTAGAAAAGGTCCTCAAAAAGTTTGCTACAGGATTACATTTTTCACTTTTATATAATGTCTGTGTATTTTAGTTTGAATGTGCATGTCTGTTTGATTGCTTCTCTTACTTTGTGTGCGCATGCATGTGTCTATATTTCAGAGAGAGACAGAAAGAGTTTGAGTGTCTTTATTTCCTGACTACATAAGACAGTGCCTTGTAGACAAGTACCCAGCTTTCTATCACACACACACTGGCACACTGACACACACATACAGAGTGTTATTTGTTCAAGCAGTTAAGTGACTTCATTGTACTTCATGTGAAAATAGGGAAGAAGCCACCTGTGGAGCAGGGAGTGGGTGGGGTGATGCTCTTTTTCTTTCCCAAATTCAAAGTTCAATAATAGCTTTATTCCCATGAAAAGGCTACACCGATTTTGCCAAGGGATTTACAGAATCCAGTGCAGAAACTGTAGAGCAGTGCCCCCGCCCCCTCCACCTCGAACTCTGTCCCTCTCTCTCAAACACTCACACACACACAATCTCAGACATGCAGACACACATACACACACCCTCAGATACTCACACACTTTATTGGGATGTTCCACTGATCTCCACACAGTAAAAACACAGACTTCAAAACATGATTCCCTTGGGCTTTACACCATCAAATAACTGGTGTTAATAATACCTTCTACATGAAACTGAAATTTTTGTTTTGTTTTGTTTATTTATAATTTATATTTATTTTTGTATTGCGCAAGTCATTACACAACAGTCGCCTAATTGCAGATCCACTGAGTGCTGTGGCGATGCCTACACATTTTTGTAAGGTGAAGTATTTGGTCCTTGACTTATCGAGAGAGATTGTGTTGTGCATAAAACTCTGCACAGTTCATGAAACTGCAAAGGACTGAGAAGGCATTAAAGTGGAGTGTGTACATGATGGTGAGGGTGACTGTCTGTGTGTGTGTGTGTGTGTGGTTATCTGCGTGTGTGCCTGACTGTCTATGATAGTGTGTGTGAGTGTCTAACTTTGATGTATCGCCCCATTTGGTGCTCAGCCCCGCCCTCTACCTCTTAGTAAAGTTCCAATGGTGAGAACAGTTAAACTGACAGAGAGAGTACACCACACCCGCTGCCCCTATGTGTGAGAGAATGGGAGCAGAACTAAAACTCACTGAGAGCTGTGTTTGTGTGGGCCTGTGTCTCACATATCTTTTCACTATGTTTTCTATTGTACACAGCTACAGGCTACAAAAATACTATTTTGTATCAGTTGAGGTACAGTGAGCCTTAATGGATACACCACTAAATGTCAACTGCTTTAAACAAAAACACTATGGTCAACATAGTGGTGCATCTGCATATAGTCCAGAGCTGCTGTGGCAAACACTGAAGACTGACATACACCACTCAATACTTGTACTGTTTTAACCCATTGGACTGCATGTTAATATACTTCCAAGCACTATACGACCTCACCACAGTGTTCCCGCAGTCACTATAGATTTCTGCTGTTTTTTTCTTCTGAGTTAAATGACAGTTTACTAGCCTGGACAGTGGGACAACCCTGATACAGCGTCATGAACATTTCCAAGACATATTTACTACAACAGAGCATGGTTGCATCCTGGTCCAGGCACAGTGAACACTGAACTCTGTGAAACTTTGGCGAACAGTCAACAGCATGTTAAAAGGGCAAATTGTAAATTCACCAGAACAAACTTGCTAAAGAGCTGTGACTTTAAGCCACTCGCTGGCAAACTCAGCAACGGAAGGGAGCAGAGCACTGTGGGAACTTCCTGCCTGATGGAGGCAAGAGATTGCGACACAATGTTTTGGAAACACTCTATACCCAATGGGGGAGGGGTGAGGGCTGGAGAATTGAAGGAGAGAGTAGGCGGTTGGGGGGAGGGAAGGGGGGATCACTGTAAGGGTGGAAATTAGAAAAAAATAAATCTAGGAACAAGAATTGAAACATTGTCAAGACCAGAATAGTTTGTCAGCAGCCCAGCCGCACAGCACAGATAGAACTGCAGATTGAAGCAAAGGCCAAAGAACAACCCCCACCCGCCTCTCTCTTTTCCTTGTTTTTGACTGGTGGAAGGCTTGGATCTCTCTGAGAGTCAGAGAGCTGGGCTGGTAGGTAACAAGGTGTTGACAGGTAAAACACTGGTTGCCCACTGCCACGCCTCCTGGGCCCAGCAGCTGTGCACAGCTGCCAGGAGGGGTTCAGTGCAGTTGTGCAACAGTAAAGTTAGACCTAACCTCACACAATACATGTGTGTTTAAGCCTGAAAACAAAATTAGTTAAGCATGTGATCAGAAGACAAACATGCTCACACTTTGTCTCCAGTGACTCACATCCAGCAAGGGGCTGTAAGAGAGTTACACAAAGCTGAGAGACACAGTAATTGTGGCAAATTAAGTCAATCATTAGTTCAATTAACTTGTTGAGAACTCAGAGGGGGAACCAAGCAGCTCCAGAGGACTAGACTGCAACCACACAGAGGTTTATCGACGCCTGTGCTGCCCCAAACCACTTGGCACCACAGAGATTAGAAACAATTAAAGCTGACAAGGCAAACCAGTAAAATACAAGGCTATGGAAATGACTGAGATTTTTTTTTTACATATTTCAAGTAATTATTTGAAATGTCACAGGGACTCCATCACAGCACAGAGCAAGAGAGGGAGAGAGAGAGAGGGACAGAGTGACGGTGGAGCAAAGAGCTTGGGGGTGGAGAGCATGGAAAGAACGTGATGGAAAGTGGAAGGGCATGGAGGGTGGCCTGGGAAAAGAGGAGAACCAGAGAGAGAGCAAGAGAAACAGGGGAGCACAAAGAGGGAGAGAGCAAGAGAAAGAGGGGAGCACAAAGACAGAGAGAGAGAGAGAGAGAGAGAGAGAGAGACAGAGAGAGACAGTGAATGTGAATGACAGAGCAGTGTGTGGACACTGCACAGGTTATATCTATAGTGTCCACTGAAGGCAGAGTGGTCAACCCAGGAGGACACGCCCTGGCAGAGGAGAGAGGGTGAGAGGAATGGAGGAGAGGAGGACAGGACAGGACAGGACAGGACAGGCACAGGGGGAGGAGGAGGATGACTGTGAGTCTCCCTGCTCCCTGACACACCTCCTTCAGCTGCACACAGCTGTTTAATAAAGCTAGCCAGCAGATCTGCGTCCAACACAAGCCCCATATTTACACTGACTGTGACACCCTGCCCACACCAGACTGGATTTACTAAGGTTTTTACGCTTTTGTGAAAAAAGAAAAAGAAAAACAACATTCCTCTCAGTGAAACACTTTTAATTTTACTGGACGTTCACATAATTTACAGTTAAAGTTCCTTTTATGTATTTGAGGATGTTACCTGATGACCAGTAGGGGTCACTGTGTAAAATATACAGCCCTGTAAAGGCTTGTCTGGTGTTTGCCCACCAGGGCAGAAGTGCTTGTTTTCCTCAAAAAAAGGTTTGAGACATGGTGTTATACATTATAGAATAAACGGTGATACATAACAGTTCCCACATTACTTGAATTAACAGGGAAGTGAAGAAATATTAAGGTCGGTATATACATAGTATATAAAGAAAAATTAATTTTGTAGCCGCACTCTCACTTATTCGTTTTTTAGACCAGACTTTTCTATAATAAAAGTTTCATTTCAATGTGTTTCGACACTATTATGTCTTCATCAGGTAGCCTTTACAATTACCTAACAGGTGTCTTTTAAATAACAATTAAGAAGTCAATTGAGAAATCAAATCCACCCTCTCCCAATATTTACATTCTATCAGATGATCAAGTTATTTTAGTTACAAACTCAATTATCACACATGGCCCTATTATAATATATTAATCATACCATTCTTATAAAAACACTATCTGACCCAATAATGTCAATAAATTAGGTCAAATACCAATATCCATTACAATTAATTATTGTAATATATATAGTATATTATTGTTTCTTATTTTATTTTCATTTGTTGGTCTTTCTTGATACTATGGACTTGATTTAATGGGATATAAACAAGTTAAGGCAGGGTCAATTTTAAAAGGAATTATTGAATGCTCTCCAGAGCTCTCAGTGGAACTGAGAAACACACATGCTTCCAGTTATTTATCAGTCAGGGATCATCAACCCTAACTCCAAAGGCAATTGTTTTTTCGAGTTTTCTGGAACATGGAATACTAGTCTTTAATCTGCAGGGTTGGTTAGTTTTCTCTGGGTGAGTGGGGCTTTGACAAAAAAGAAAAAACGAGAAAAGAAAGTAACAGGTCTGATGTCTTCATGTGATTTGTGATTCTGCAGGAAACCCATCATTTGTACAACTGGAATTTGTCTTACTAGGGAAAGAGAGGCCGGTCAATTGACTCTGAAGAATTTCGAAGAGACAGATCCTGACAAGTCCAGCACAGCTCTGTAGGAATGTCAGCTATTTCACCTTCTCTCCCTCTCTCCCTCCCTCTTCCCTTTCACTCTCCCTCCATACAGGATATTCATATATGTACAGTTTTAAATTTTGTTTTACATTAATAGTACATTTCAAATACCTCATGCATGTACATATACACTCACCTAAAGGATTATTAGGAACACCATACTAATACTGTGTTTGACCCCCTTTCGCCTTCAGAACTGCCTTAATTCTACGTGGCATTGATTCAACAAGGTGCTGAAAGCATTCTTTAGAAATGTGGGCCCATATTGATAGGATAGCATCTTGCAGTTGATGGAGATTTGTGGGATGCACATCCAGGGCACGAAGCTCCCGTTCCACCACATCCCAAAGATGCTCTATTGGGTTGAGATCTGGTGACTGTGGGGGCCAGTTTAGTACAGTGAACTCATTGTCATGTTCAAGAAACCAATTTGAAATGATTCGACCTTTGTGACATGGTGCATTATCCTGCTGGAAGTAGCCATCAGAGGATGGGTACATGGTGGTCATAAAGGGATGGACATGGACAGAAACAATGCTCAGGTAGGCCGTGGCATTTAAACAATGCCCAGTTGGCACTAAGGGGCCTAAAGTGTGCCAAGAAAACATCCCCCACACCATTACACCACCACCACCAGCCTGCACAGTGGTAACAAGGCATGATGGATCCATGTTCTCATTCTGTTTATGCCAAATTCTGACTCTACCATCTGAATGTCTCAACAGAAATCGAGACTCATCAGACCAGGCAACATTTTTCCAGTCTTCAACTGTCCAATTTTGGTGAGCTTGTGCAAATTGTAGCCTCTTTTTCCTATTTGTAGTGGAGATGAGTGGTACCCGGTGGGGTCTTCTGCTGTTGTAGCCCATCCGCCTCAAGGTTGTACGTGTTGTGGCTTCACAAATGCTTTGCTGCATACCTCGGTTGTAACGATTGGTTACTTCAGTCAAAGTTGCTCTTCTATCAGCTTGAATCAGTCGGCCCATTCTCCTTTGACCTCTAGCATCAACAAGGCATTTTCGCCCACAGGACTGCCGCATACTGGATGTTTTTCCCTTTTCACACCATTCTTTGTAAACCCTAGAAATGGTTGTGCGTGAAAATCCCAGTAACTGAGCAGATTGTGAAATACTCAGACCGGCCCGTCTGGCACCAACAACCATGCCACGCTCAAAATTGCTTAAATCACCTTTCTTTCCCTTTCAGACATTCAGTTTGGAGTTCAGGAGATTGTCTTGACCAGGACCACATCCCTAAATGCATTGAAGCAACTGCCATGTGATTGGTTGGTTAGATAATTGCATTAATGAGAAATTGAACAGGTGTTCCTAATAATCCTTTAGGTGAGTGTACGTTTCAAGAATAATACAGTAACAGCAGTTACAATATAGCAGGTTGTAATTAAAGTATGCTCGTTTCAGTTCAACAGACTCTGTTCCAGCTCTGATTGAGATCTTTGGGAATGCAAGCTTCCACAAGTCCAGTGATATTGTAAAGTCACTGGACTATTTCTTTCATGTGTTGAGGGAGCCAGGGAATAGTTTGGGAGACAAGATGAGTGAGGAGGTTCTGAATGGTCTTGGAGTGGGACAGCTTGTGGCATTCAATTAAATTAAAAAACGAAAATATCTTTCTTCTCAGTGACATTTTGCCTTCTGTGCTGAACACACTTAATGTGGGAGGCAGTGGACAGGGGAGAGCAGAGAGAGGTTCACAAGGAGTAAACAGAAGTATTTACAAGTTGCCAGAGACAGACACAGGAGAGTACAGGTGAGAGGCAGCCATCTTGTTGTTTTCCTAGTTTCAGACCAGTTTTAGCATTCTTCATTTTGTTTTAACTTTGCCTTAATTGAAGTTAATCTTGTCTGTAGTTTGCCTTAATTGAAGTCAATTCAGTTTAGCTGCTGAGTTGGTGAAAGTAAATAGGTTGTAGAAATGATCTAGAAGAATTAGTCAATCAGCCCATGAGAGAGATGGTGTGTACGCCAAAACCTAGCTATAGTTAAGACCTTAGAGCAGGACAGCATAGAGAGCTGGGTTACAGTAGGTCGTAACCGCAGAAAAGGGCACGCACATCCCTTAGAGACATCCCAAGAACTAGAGATGTCCAACAGGTTCCAACTACTGGACACCCAGAGCGTGATGGGAGGGCAGTTGAGCACCAGAGCACCATGGTGCCCACTCCCCCCCAGAACAGGGAGGTAGTTATAGTAGGAGACTAGATTCTTAGAGCTGTAGATCACACAGTGTGTTCTAGTGATAAGGAAACCTGCATGGTATCTTGCCTGCCTGGTGCTCAGGTTGTAAATCTCCCTAAACTAGTAGATAGGTTACTGGCCAAAGCTGGGGGTAATCCACTGGTCATGGTCCACATTGGAACTAATGACATAGGAACAGGTAGGGCAGAGGTTCTGCAAGACAAATTTAAAGAGTTATGAAAGAAACTAAAGAGCAGAACCTCCATGTTAGGTTTCTCCTAAATATGTCCGGTACCACGTGCATGGCCAGGGAGACAGGCAGAGATTAGAAAGTTTAACGTGGTTGAAATCTTGGTGTAGGGAAGAGGGTTTTAGATTTATGGAGCATTGGACTTTCTTAGATGGGACCTGTACAAAACGGACAGTCTACATCTAAACAGAAGGGGGGCTAATGCCTTGGGAGAGCATATGTGCAGAGTAATTGAGAATCTTTTAAGCTAGGGACCAGGGGACGAGGGAGTTGTTCCACTAAGGAAAGAAAACAAAGGGAAACTACTAGTAGGAAAGTCCTGAAATGTCTGTACCTCAATGCCAGGAGTATAAGGAACAAGATGTTAGACCTAGAAGCCACAGTGCTGGCGTGTGGCTATGATGTTGTAGGAGTGACAGAAACATGGCTTACAGAAAATGATGGGGATGTATACAAGTTGAAAGGATACACAACTAGGAGGGACAGGCAAAATCAAAGAGGTGGTGGGGTAGCATTATATGTCAAAAATTAAGAACTCAACTTAGATCCTAGTAACAAAACATAATCTTTGTGGGTTAAACTTTTGAATAAAAGATCTGGAGGATTAGTGGTAGGAGTGTGTTATAGACCACCAAACTCAGATATTCAGCAAGATGTTGCATTGTACAGTGTAATCAGGACTGCATGTAGCAAGGATGTGGCTGTTATAATGGGCGATTTCAATTTCCCAAACATAGACTGGGAAATCCCAGTCAGGACTACAGAAGCAGAAATAGAAATGGTTGAGATGGTAAATGACTGATTTCTAACTCAATTTGTCAGGGAACCAACCAGAGAGAGTGCATGCATTGACTTGATCTTTTCAAATGAACAAGATAGAGTCAGAGGGACACTAGTTAGAGAACCAATGGCAAACTGTGATCACAATATGGTTAGCTTTGAGGCATTCTTTCAAAAAACAAGGACCCAGTCTAAAACAATGTTCTACAATTTTAGATAAGCAAACCTTGAAGGTATGATGCAGCACTTAGAAGCGTTAGACTGGCACACTGGATAGAGATTCAGTTGAAAATGGATGATTATATTTTAAGAATATACTACTTAGAAATAGAATAGAAATTTGTACCAAAACTTAGCAAATTGAGGACCAGAAAACATTGGCCAAAATGGTTTAATAGAAGTATGCAAAAAAATACCAAGAGAAAGAAAATGTTGTATAGTGCATACAAAAGGGATAGAGATTAAACAAAATGCAATATATTGAACTGCAAAAAGCTCTTTGAGCTAAAACTAATGCAAAGTGCTTTTTTCAATACTAAAACAGCAGAGGTCAATAAAGGAGGAAGTGAAACAGATAAAGGGCAAAATTGGAAGTATCTTGGAAATCCAACAAGATGTGGCAAATGTTCTAAATGAGTATTTCACAGAGGTTTATACAAAAGAAAAAACAGATAACATGCCACAGGTTAACAATCAGTCCAGTCAAACCCTAAGAGAGATCAGGATAAATGAGGAGGAGGTACTAAAGGGACTAGCAGAATTAAAAACAAACAAATCACCTGTGCCAGATTGTATATTTCCAATAGTACAATAGGGAAATTATTTGTAGGCCACTCAAATATTCCAAATGACACTTGGAACAGGGGATGTGCCAACTGACTGGAAGATGGCAAATGTCATACCAAGGAGGAGGAGCATCTTAATGAAAACCATATTCTTGTAGATAGTCAACATGGGTTTAGACAAGGCAGATCATGTCTTACTAATCTATTAGAATTTTTTGAACATGCAACTGCAACTGTAGATCATGTGAAAGCATATGATATGATATACTTAGATTTTCATAAAGCTTTAGATAAGGTTCCACACCAAAGACTGATCCTCAAATTGGAAGCTGTAGGCATTCAGGGTAATGTAAGTAGATGGATTATGAACTGGTTGATGTATAGGAAACAGAGGGTGTTGATTAGAGGAGTTGCTTCTAACTGGAGTGAGGTTGTTAGTGGAGTTCCACAGGGATCAGTACTAGGGCCTTTGCTTCTTCTAATCTATATTAATGATCTGGACTCTGGGATAGTTAGCAAACTTGTCAAATTTACAGATGATACTAAAATAGGTGGCTCAGCAGATACAATCTCAACAGCACAGGTTATTCAAAGGGACTTAGATGTTATTCAGTTGTGGGCCGACACCTGGCAGATGAAATTCAATGTGGACAAGTGCAAGGTATTACACGCAGGTAGTAAAAATGTCCACTATAATTAGATTATGGGATCAATAGAACTAGATTAAGTAATGCATGAGAAAGACCTAGGAGTGTATGTGGACTCGTCACTTTCTCCATCCAAACAATGTCGGGAAGAAAGAAAAAAGGCAAATAGAATGTTAGGGTATATTGTCAAAAGTGTAGAATGTCGTGTGTAGAAAGGGAATGTCCTACTCGGAGAGACTGAGGGTACTGAACCTTCTCACCCTGGAACAGAGAAGCCTACGTGGGGACCACATCAAACCAGAGGAGCTTTTCCAGATCTGCAGGGACACACACACCCAGGGACACAAATGGAAATTGGGCTTCAAGGCATTCAAGATGGAAAACAGGAGACACTTCTTCACACAGAGTCGTCACAATCTGAACAAACTCCCCAGTGATGTGGTTGAAGCTGAAAGTTTGGGAACATTTAAAAATAGACTGGATAGTATCCTTGGATCACTTAGATATTCATGGACACCAAACAAGCATGATGGGTCGAATTGCCTCCTCTCATTTGTAAACTTTCTTATGTTCTTATGTTCTAGGTGTGGCAGAAAAGCATTTTCCCATTGACTGAGTGATGAAGGCCTAAACAGCCCAGCAGAGACACTTGGAAAGCTCTGATCTAGAGGCCACTATGGTACAAGGAACCAGGCTGCCAGCAGGCCAAGCAGGGTGACTGCAGAGAATGAGGGTAAAGTCACAGTGAGTCACAATGTGCAGGAGTGACAGCTACATCTGTATGAAAGCCTCAGAAAGAGGCCTCCAATATGACGCAGGCACACTGCATCAACACACAGTCAATATAGATTACATGTGGGAGAACTCTTGGTGCAGAGTAGGAGTAGCGAAGTACAGCAGAGTGGAGACAGATCCCAACTTTAAGCAAAGTGAAAAGTAGGTAAAAGAACAGGAGGATGAGAGATAACAAGAAAGAGAGTGAGAGATGGAGAGATGCAGGGAAAGATATGGAGTGAGAGAGGGGAGGTGGGAGGGAGAAGCGGTAGAGAAAGGTACAGGCCCATGCAGAGCAATCGTATATTTATAAAGTGTGTTTTCATATATATATATATATATATATATATATATATATATATATATATATATATATATATATATACACTCACCTAAAGGATTATTAGGAACACCTGTTCAATTTCTCATTAATGCAATTATCTAACCAACCAATCACATGGCAGTTGCTTCAATGCATTTAGGGGTGTGGTCCTGGTCAAGACAATCTCCTGAACTCCAAACTGAATGTCTGAATGGGAAAGAAAGGTGATTTAAGCAATTTTGAGCGTGGCATGGTTGTTGGTGCCAGACGGGCCGGAGTATTTCACAATCTGCTCAGTTACTGGGATTTTCACGCACAACCATTTCTAGGGTTTACAAAGAATGGTGTGAAAAGGGAAAAACATCCAGTATGCGGCAGTCCTGTGGGCAAAAATGCCTTGTTGATGCTAGAGGTCAGAGGAGAATGGGCCGACTGATTCTAGCTGATAGAAGAGCAACTTTGACTGAAATAACCACTCGTTACAACCGAGGTATGCAGCAAAGCATTTGTGAAGCCACAACACGTACAACCTTGAGGCGGATGGGCTACAACAGCAGAAGACCCCACCGGGTACCACTCATCTCCACTACAAATAGGAAAAAGAGGCTACAATTTGCACAAGCTCACCAAAATTGGACAGTTGAAGACTGGAAAAATGTTGCCTGGTCTGATGAGTCTCGATTTCTGTTGAGACATTCAGATGGTAGAGTCAGAATTTGGCATAAACAGAATGAGAACATGGATCCATCATGCCTTGTTACCACTGTGCAGGCTGGTGGTGGTGGTGTAATGGTGTGGGGGATGTTTTCTTGGCACACTTTAGGCCCCTTAGTGCCAACTGGGCATTGTTTAAATGCCACGGCCTACCTGAGCATTGTTTCTGTCCATGTCCATCCCTTTATGACCACCATGTACCCATCCTCTGATGGCTACTTCCAGCAGGATAATGCACCATGTCACAAAGGTCCAATCATTTCAAATTGGTTTCTTGAACATGACAATGAGTTCACTGTACTAAACTGGCCCCCACAGTCACCAGATCTCAACCCAATAGAGCATCTTTGGGATGTGGTGGAACGGGAGCTTCGTGCCCTGGATGTGCATCCCACAAATCTCCATCAATTGCAAGATGCTATCCTATCAATATGGGCCAACATTTCTAAAGAATGCTTTCAGCACCTTGTTGAATCAATGCCACGTAGAATTAAGGCAGTTCTGAAGGCGAAAGGGGGTCAAACACAGTATTAGTATGGTGTTCCTAATAATCCTTTAGGTGAGTGTATGTATTTTGTTTCAACTGTAACTTGCCCTGGTTAAAGGCATCTGCTAAGTAAATTAAAAATAATTAAAAAGTGTCTTTTGCAGTTACAAATCTGTACTAAGAGTAATAAGTTTAGAGAGTCCAGTTGTGCCGTTTTAAAGGCATATCTGCTAGCACTTATCATGATAATGATTACAATAATAATAATAATAATAATAATAATAATAATAATAATAATAATAATAATAATAATAATAATGCATGTCTGAATAAAATGTTGGCTCTATTGCTCATATTGTTGTTTTCTGTCTTTTATAACAAAACACAACACTATCCCACAATTGCTCTACCTCCTCCCACAACAGCGGACGGAGTTCCAACAATGGTCAAGTTTTACAAAAAGCTCTGGACGCGTCCTTAGGCCAGTGGAACCGAGCCATGAGACGCTGTGAAATGGGTCAGTTGGGTCCTTCACATTCACTCAGCATTCTGCACAGAGATCCAAACTGGACTGGTACCATGTCTCTGGGGGACCTGTCTGTGCCTTCTTTCCTTTTGAGCTCTAGTCTAGAACACTAATAAAAGCATTTTCATTTAACCATTTGACTAATGGGAGCTTTAAACAATACATAAAACTGTAATATGGAAAAGCATTGACCCTGTACCAAGCCACTAATGGGCTTCAGAAACAGTCACTTAATTGAGGTCAGCTGTTTTTTTTGTTTTTTTTTAATTGAACTGGTATTTAGTTTAGCCCATACAGAATTAGCAATGCTTTTTTAACAGGAGTGTTTCATACAATATAATTACCACATGTCGGTACACAACTAATTCATAATTGTTCAGACAGGTTGAGGAGGCCAAATGTTTATTCAAGACACTGAGGAATATCTGAACAGATCTGCATTTGTTCAATATTGTCTTGGCAACGACACCCTAGAAACTGGATAATTCAGAAGGAATGTGGAATATATATATATATATATATATATATATATATATATATAAACTTGATTAAGAAGATTGTGAAATTAAGCACTCAATACGTCTAAGCAACTAAGAGTTTGTCTGCAAGGAAGGCTAGGAGCAGCGGTAGGCTCCAAGCAAGGGGAACAAGAGCAGGATGCAGAGAATCTGGTGTAGGAGAGAGGTGACCAGTCTGCACACAGCATGTTGGGAGAGGGGGCTGTATGGAACACATGGTCAAGCCCACAAATCAGATAAAAATAAATCAAAGAGTTGTTCTGCCAACTAACGTTTGACGTAACCGAGCACTGAGCCAAAGGAAATGAAAGAAAGCCTGCTGCAATCCTCCAAAATGTGGCTCCTGATTCCACTGCAGTCTTTAAATGTGCTTTTAAAAACATTTTTTACTTTGAAACCCTGTTGCAATGTATCTGTAAAAAGATTAAAGGATTAATTAGGAATGAGGCAATCTGCCGTCTCCACTTTTGGGACCGGGCTGTTGATTGTGAGACAGCTCGGACATGGACTGTAGAAATGCGGTCTGTGGCGCTTTCTCATCCCCTGTTTGCCAGTGGCACTGGTTTGAGCTCTGTGTTCCAGACAGCTGGTTTGGGCAACCAGAGGAGGAGTAAAGCTGGGCTGGGGTGCCGTTCCACTATGGGACAAAGTGAGGCTGCTATGCAGCAGTTCTGGTTGTGCTGGTCCTCTATGCCTGAGGACTGGTTGGGACACGTAAACACAGGAGCCCCCCCACCCACTGAAGCCCCCCCAGCTGCAGAAATGTCAGCCCAGTCTCCCGGGAGGAGCTTGGAAACTCTGCAAAATATATAAATCTTTCTAGAAATGAGGCTGATGGCTGATGGGACCATGCTCTCTGCTCCTGGTTCTGCTTACAATCATTGACTGAACACAAAAACAATAATAATAATAATAATAATAATAATAATAATAATAATTATTATTATTATTATTATTATTATTATTATTATATTCTCTCCCTCTTTCTCCCTTTCTTCCTCTCTCTCTCTTTATTCCTTTCTCCGTTTCTCCATCTCGCTCTCTCCCTCTCCCTCACTCTCTCTCGCCCCTTTCTCCTTCTCTTACCTCTCTCTCTGTTTGCTCAGTACTACCACAACCTGTTTACTCTTTGATAGCTTGTTCTCCTTGACCTGATTTTAGCAAAGTTTGACTGCCTATCTGGCTATGTAGCTTTCCTCCATCGCATCAGTGGGACGGTGAATCCTGCAGTCAGTGTGTTCTCCCTTGCAGGCTGCGGTGCTTCAGACAAACCAGGAGATCCTGCAGATCCATGCATGCAGGGACTTGAATGCAACTATGAACAAGTCTCTAAACAGCAACACACATTCCTGTGCAATGACTTTTACAGCACATACAAACTGGCCGTATACTGAGGTCTCAAGGGGTGAGAAGCCATGGCGGGAAAGAAAATATACAGTACAGCACAGTACAGCAATGCACAGCAATGCACAGTAGTGCAAAGCATAGTACAACACAGTACAGCAATGCACAGCACAGTAAAGCACAGTGCAAACAGCACTGAGACTGTGTTTGTGCCAAGGCTGAAGCCTTGCCTGCTGAACCTTGTTATAACTTAATTAAAAGTCTTAATGTCAAGAGAGAGTTTCCTATCTGTACATCAGCGTATGTGTATAACTCTCTCCTGTCTCCCTTCTGTCTGCCCTCCATCTCCCCTCCCCTCCCATCCCCGTGGGGCAGGAATGTGAGGTGGGCACCCATGGGCGACAGGGCTCCTCCCTGAACATGCCGCAGCCTGCTGGAGCTCTGTGGGAGGACAGACACACCTGAAGCACTATGCTCTTCTCTTCTCATTTTGTTAATGGGAGACTGAGAAACTGAGAGACTTAAAAACTTAAAGACGGAGATAACCTGAATGTCTGAAACAGTAAGATGCCGAGACACTGAATCTGTGTGGGCTGCCAGCAGAACTAGTGCAGTTAGCACATTCAGGATTTCAGAGCCTAAAGAATAATAAAGTGGGATAAAATAGGAGTGTGGTGGAAAAGGTGGAGGTTGCACACAAAGAGTGCCTGGCACTACCCACAGTAGCTGATAAAGGGGCAGGTCAGTAACAGGTCTGTCCTGATACTGTGCTGATGGGAAATCAAGCAGGGTTTTGCTTTTTGCTTGTCCTCTGTTTGTGTTTGCATCGCTGCAGCTCCTGCATCATCCAAAGGAAGTTAAACAGGTTTTACAGCAGTAGCGGAGAAGTCTGATGATACAGCAGGCCCCCCAGGCTTTACTGCACTCCACTTAGCATATAATACACACTGTCAGGCTGACATCACAGTGGGGCCCTTATGAAAACCTATTGTGGTACGCAGTGACACCCCAGTAACAGCCGGGCAGGAAAGATGCGAAGGAGGAGACAGCACCCAGAGAACTGCCTGGGCATGCAGTTTAGGTGAGGCAGCAAGTGTAGAGTAAAGCAGTAGAAGGGATGAAAATGTCTCCTTCGATCCTGAAAGCGGGGTGCTGTGGGACAGAAACCAGAAGAAGAAGAAACATCTTCTCCTGAATGCCTTCCCCCTGCTCTCTGGCTTGCATCGTACCACTCAGTCTCTCCTCCCCACAGCCTCTTTTCTTGGCCATTGTAGGGGGAAGGGGGTAGCGTTGTCAGGGCTCAGTTACACTGCCCACAGATATTTTACTGTTGCAAACATACTGTCAGGGGTAATTCTCTAAAGAGTGAAACTAAAGAGGCAAAATTAAAAATTAAAAAAAACAGAGAGTGACTGTGAATGGGTTGTGGTACAGAACGCAAGAGCTGGTACCTAAACAGGAGACATTAATTTATTGTGTTTGTACTTTTCAACTGGGGGTTTGACTGGAATAACAAAAAATGTGCAGCGCATTTTGAATGAGTGTAAAAACAGCTTTGCAGGCTTAAACATGCGTCGGTTTGCCTGTGATAAGGAGCTGCAGCAAACAAGGCTGAGAGGTGATCTGGCAGTAGAACTGTCTCTCTACCACAGCAATCACCATTGTTTAAATGTCAGACCTGGAAGATTACAGAGCTGTTGGTTTGGGTGTAAGATTACAGCTCCCTGCCTCACCTCTTACCTCAGTGCCGACATGCAGGGCAAAGAATGCACAAGTAAAAACGGGAACTCTCCAGATCTCTCTGCTTCAGAACTGACACCGCGCCTGCTCCATGAGCCTGTCAGAGCATGCAGCTGAGTGATGTTCGTCCCTGACATTAACTGCAAGTGATAAATGGAGATAACTTCATAAACATAAAAATCATAAACAGGAGGTACAAGGTCTGTGGAGCTGTGGGTCAGTGGAACTTTGGGTCTGTGCAGTTGTGGGTCTGTCAGTCTGGGTCTGTGGGACATTTTCAAGTGAACATGTGCTCTGGCATTCCTCCATCCGTCACACACCAGGGCCTGCCCCATCTTGTTACAGACCTGCAGACAGAGTTACATGCAAGTCAGAAGTCTTGCTGGGAACGGCTGGACTGCCCCCCCTCCCCCCAAGAGCTAGAAAGGGGAAGCAGAATTCACTTCTGTAAATGGGCGATTTTGTTGTTTTTTAAAACAATAGGGAAAAAAGAGAAGTAGATTGTCATCATTACTGTGCTGTTCATGCACAATCAACAGTGGGTCTGAATTTTGCATTGCTCTCTGGGCCAACATCTCTGCCTCTCGAGTTATCTGCAGCTGGAATGCCGATGAGGGAGGAGATCTACACTTCCCTGCAGCATTCTCATGCCTCAGCAGGGAACCGCATCGCAGTCCAATCTCCAGCTGCCCTGGGCAAATTCCAAACCCAAACCCTGGTGGCAGCCTTCGTGTGGTTACAACCAGCACCAGGCCATGCAGCTGGAACCGAGTGGGCAGGTGGGGGTCTGGCTCTCTGATCTAATCTGACTCAGTCTAGCAGGATCAGCCACTTCCTGCATAGATCTCATTGGCTCTCAGCATGCACAAGCACTTTTGGAACCCCAGAAAATGAGTCTATCATGGCATTTTGGCACTTTCAGCATACGTTTTAATGTTGTTGTACCATAGTTTGATAGCATAGCAGTTCAATCAGCCTATACTGTGCTTAACTACACAATACCCTGAACAAACCATCGTCTAGCATAGCAAATATTTCAAATTCCACACAGCAGAGTGTATATAGATCCTCAGGATCTGTTCCCCAATCCTTCAAAATAGCTAGAATTAAACCATTTCTTAAAAAATCCAGTGTTGAACCTAATTCACTTAAACACTGACAACTTATTTAAAATATTCCCCTCCTTTCTTAGGGTCTAGAGAAAATAGTTGCAAACCAATTGTAAACTTTTTTAACTAATAATAATATTTATGAAAAATTTAAATCAGGCTTCTGCTCCGGCCATAGTACTGAATCAGCCCTATTAAAAGTATTAAACAACATGTTTCAGTCCTTCAATTTAGGGCATGCCACTGTCATTATATTACTAGACTAGTACTAGTATGGCTTTTGACACAATTGACCACTAAATCTTATACACTGCTTAGAAAACCTTGTAGGCCTTCAAATCATATCTGACAAACAGACTCCAATATTTACAGATGAATGAAAACTACCCAAATTTAACTGAGGTTAAGTATGGAGTACCACAGGGGTCAGTCCTCGAACCCATACTTTTTTCATTGTACATTCTCCCATTGTACATTATATAATTTGACGACATAATGTTAATTTTCAGGCGACACACATTCATATCTGTCAGTAAAACCTAACAATACCATAGCCAGACAAACACTAATCTGCTGTATGTCTGAGATTAAAACTTGGATGACAAGTCATTTTCTTATGCTTAATTCTGATCAGACAGAAGTCCTAATTGTAGGGGACAAAAATCTAAATGTTATTATTATTATTATTTTTATTTCTTGGCAGACGCCCTTATCCAGGGCGACTTACAACATAAGTGCAAAAAGTGCAAAAATACAGAGAAGTACAAGGCATCAATCATTACAAATTCAACTTAGCTAAAACATAGGAATTCAAAATAATACATTTTACAAATTCCAATTTACAAAAAGAGACTTCCTACATCCTGGACGGTGAAAGCTAAGTGCTGTCGAGATGTAGGGTTACAGACGAGGGCTACGGGAAAGGGAGCAAGGAGGAAAACAATCAAGAACGCGAGAAGCATAATAAGGACTGTGAAGTGCTATCTAGCAGGGATAGAGGACTAATATTACAAGTACTGTCTGAAAAGATGCGTCTTGAGTAAGCGCCGGAATGAGGTCAAGGACTCTGCTGTTTTGACTTCGGTGGGCAGGTCGTTCCACCACTTAAGGGCCAGGGATGAGAAGGAGCGGCTCTGGAGGAAGGAGAGTGGAGAGGAGGCAGAGTTAGTCTTCTGGCACTGGAGGAGCACAGTGGTCTGGAGGGGATGTATGGAGAGATGAGTGACTGAAGGTAACTTGGTACAGTGTGGTCGAGACAGCGGTAGGTGAGGGTCAAAGTCTTGAACTGAATGCGTGCCGCTATCGGGAGCCTGTGGAGGGAGCGGAGCAGTGGAGTAGCACGTATGAATCGTGGCAGAGAGAATACCAGACGAGCCGCAGAGTTCTGGATGAGCTGGAGCGGGCGGGTAGTAGATGCAGGCGGGAGAGGACCAGTGACTGGACGAGTAGCTGAGTTGAGTAGTCGGTGAGAAAGGGACGGATCCGGCGTTTGTTTCTCAGGAAGAATCTGCAGGTGCGCGTCAGCGTGGTGATGTGCTGGGAATAGGAGAGCGCAGGATCGAGGGTGACTCCTAGATTTTTGGCGGAAGAAGGAGAGAGTGTGGTGGATTCCAAGGGGATCGAGATGGGGAGGTCAGCAGAAGGTAAGGAAGAGTGGGGGAAAAACAGGAGATCTGATTTGGAGAGGTTGAGCTTGAGGTGGTGCGAGTGCATCCAGGCGGAAATGGCAGACAAGCAGGAAGAGATGCGTGAGGGGATGAGAGGGTCAGAAGAGGGAAAAGACAGGATAATCTGGGCATCATCAGTGGTAGGAGAAACCATGGGAAGCGATGAGGGGGCCCAGGGAGCGAGTGTAGAGAGAGAATAGGAGCGGGCCCAGGACGGAGCCTTGGGGAACACCTGTGAGGAAAGGTTGGGGGGTGGATGAGGAGCCTCGTCATGTCACTTGGTAGGACCGGTCACTGAGGTAGGAGGAGAACCAGGTGAGAGCAGTCCCAGAGATTCCAAGGTCAGCGAGGCAGGAGAGGAGGATGGAGTGATCAATGGTGTCAAATGCTGCAGAGAGGTCAAGGAGGATGAGGACTGAGGACAGGGAGGCCGCCCGAGCGCGGCTGAGGGAGTCAGTGACAGCCAGGAGAGCCGTCTCAGTGGAGTGAGCTGTGCGGAAGCTGGATTGCAGAGGATCAAGGAGTGAGTGTTGGGACATGTTCACCATACACTGACAAAACTGAATAATGATGACTTTAATTTCACCCCTAAGGACATGATGCAAAAACCTGGGTGTCATCTGTGACCATATTCTATCCTTTGAATCACACATTCAGAATGTGTCGAGATCTTCCTTCCTCCATCTTATAAATAGTGATAAAGTGCTACATGACACTGAGAAATTGATACACGCATTTGTTACATCTCGAATGGATTACTGTAATGCCATTCTGCCAGGTAGCACACCTATTTCTGCACTTCAGTGCAAAATGCCGCTGCAAAAATCTTAACTAAAACAAGAAAACATGAACATATCACTCCCGTTATTAGCTTCCCTTTACTGGCTAACCATTTGCTACAAGATAGAATTCAAACTTCTTTTATTAGCATTTAAAGAAGTAAAAGGGACTGGCACCTCCCTACTTAAAAGATCTTACTGAATACACTCCTGGTCAGCCACTGAGATCCCAGGAAGCCGGTTACTTGGTGGTCCCTAAAATACACAAGAAAACTGCAGGTGGCAGAGCATTTAGTTATTGGGCCCCAAAACTGTGGAACGATCTTCCAGCCTATGTAAGAGAGTCTCCCTGTCTTAGCCTTTAAATCACGGCTGAAGACTCATCTTTTTAGTCCATTTTTCTAGCGGATAGTGCCACCAATGTACAATTGTATACTGTCCTTCACGAGATGTCCTACATTGTATGATCAGTAACTGAGCACAATTTTATTTTCATCGATGAGGAATAGCCCATAAGGAGGGGCCAACCCCCCAACCAGGGCCGGAGAGAGGCCCCCACCAGAGGGAAGAACACCAGCCACACTGTTTAAGAACTTTCTGATCTCCTTGCTGCGGTACGAACTGTATTGCCTGGAGGCGAGGCAACCGTTCGGTCGAAGCCTTACACTGTGGACCCCAAGATATTTATTTATTTTCTACTAGAACAATCTGCCCTCCATAGGAGTTTGTTATTTTCTCCTTATTGCCTAATGGTTTATTTTAAACTGTTAAAGGTTTATTTAGTTGTAGTAGGTTTATCACACCGTAAAGCAGTCTGTGGCTACCCTGCAACGGGCACCATACAAATAAAAACTGATTTCAACAGTGAAGGCAAGCTTAAACCAGAATATACAAATACGATTGTGGTAGAAGCACAGCAGAATCATGTTAAACAGAACCTGCCAATACATACACGCATGAGCAGACACCGCAAAGAAACACAGCAGCTTAAATTTTAAAACATTTTGATTTTATTTTATACCAAAAAAAAAAACTCTTTAAAGTATAACAAAAAAAAAAAAAATTTAACGGCACCAGATACAGAAGTCGCATTACGTGGAATTCAGAGCGAGCTGATGCGGTCTGGGTGATATTCTCACACAAGCACTGCAAATCCTCCCCGTTGCCGTCAGGCCCCTCCCTCCATTCTTCCTCATCTCTTTCTTCCTCCCTCACCCTCTTTCAAGAATTCATCACAAAGCAGTAATTGGTTTATACAGTGGCATACTTTTATGGCTTTAGACTGTGCCCCTAACACCCCAACTACAAACCTCAGTATTTCCACACACCCTCCCCCTCCCCGACGTGCCCCGGTGTCTGGATGCCATTAAAGTGAACATGTTGAGATGGAATACAGAAGCAAAGTGACAGACAGAAGAAGTGTCCCAGCGAAGGAGTGTGAGCAGGCACTGTTCACTTGGATCCCTCCGCACAGCACTGCTTCTTCTCCTGCTCAATATCTGAAGACAGGCACAAACAAACAGATGGGTTAGTCACATGACATCATGAGCTAGCTTCTTCTGGTATTGCTTCCACTGTGCAATTGACATTACCCGACACTGCCCCTTCAGGGGATAGGTGCGGTGATCTGGTGTCGGTCAGTGCACAGCATGTATAGCTCTGCAACTACAGTAAACCCCAACTCTAACCCCAGTCACTACATTCTCCCTCTGAACGTTTTTGTTGTAGTAAGTTAACATCTAACAGACATACAAAAAAAAAAAAAAAAAAAAAACCTCTATCTGACAGCAGCAATCACATGCGACTCCTAAACAAATTACAAATGTGCAGAATCAGAGTCTGAGGCTGCAGGGTCACTGATGCCTGGTGCCGGCAGCCAGACAGCAGTGCACAGGCTCACGGACAGATCTGCCTGGCTGGTTAGAACCACCAACAAACCTCCAGTTTGTGAGAGCACGTGTGCGCGTTGGTGAGCAAATGTGTGTGTCCATGCGTGCCTATACGAGTGTGTGCCAGTTAGTGTCTGCGTGGGAGTTAATGCATGTCTGCATGCATGCATGCATGCATCTGTGAGTGCGTGTGTCTGTGTCTGTGTTATGGGTGAGGATGGGTCCCAGGCACACCGTTTCTTTCTGTATGGCTTGGCTGGCAGTTTTAGCGCAGTTATTACACAAGCAGTCAGGCTGCAGTGACACCATTGCCAGGCCTCTTGCTCAATTCCCAACTGTACTCTACACTTTTGCTGGCCCCGTGGGGGAGGTGACACCAAGACAGCTATAGCAGGAAACGCACTGCCCTGTTTAAATACAGCACGGGAACACGCGTGTGTGAGAGAGAGAGAACTCATCTCCAAGCTACTGTTGTAGGCCCTTGACCCTGGTAATGAACTTGCTACTCTGACAGCAGGGAACAAGACCCCACCCCTCTGGAGTCTGGCTAACACTAATGGAGTCACTGAGTGAGCTAAAGGAATGGTTGCCAGGCCTTATACATTTTAAATACACATGTATTTTTTTTTATTGACGTTTTGTTTGTGTGTGGGCCTGGCATGGTATCGAGGGCAGGGGGGTTGCTCACCTTCCTTGGTGGGCAGCGGGTTCTTCTCCTTAGTGTTGGCCTTCTTTAGACACTTCTTGTCAAAGTTCTGCACTTCCTCATTCACAGGGTTGTTATCACTCATGTTGGCAGATGTCTGTCAGAACAGAGAAAGAGGGAAAGAGGAATGAGAGGATACATACATACATAACATACTTTTATTTGTTCTGCAGTTTTTTTTTTTTTTTTTTTTTTTTAAAGAGCAAATCTAATCTGATTGAAACCCAAAGTGTTCAACAATTCTCCCACCCTTAACCACAGTTGCCAACATGCCTCCTGTCAGACTGGAGAGCATTCTTATTTCAGGAACATGGAGCTGTGGGGTTCTGGCTCGTCTCAGTGCACAGGGTTCCAACCCGTGCGGTCCCTGGATCAGGTGCACCTGGCTGGAGGACTGAGAACCACAAGAACAGCTGGCAGAGAGTAGCAATCTCTCCTGCCCCACCCAGCCCTGCCTTTTTGGCAAACACACACCTGCTTCAAGGTGAACTTTAATCTGATGCAAAGAAACAGAAGTCCCACCTCCAAGCTGTTATTTTGTGAAGGGATTTTTTTTTTTTTTTTATATATAATGGCAAGAGTGTGAGGTCACCGTTTTAAGGAGTGGAGCTCTTAGCTGCTCTCCCAGGCCTCTCTTACAGACACGCCTAAATTACACATTTTCACACTTCCCCCCCCAACAAGGCTGTGCAGCCCCTTATTGCACCAGCCTTATTACACCACCTTGTACAGAGTATTCTTCCACTGTTGCCCTGGATGTGATAAGGGCGGGTACCCCAGTAAACCCGGTGCGAAGGAACGGTTCTGGTAAATACACAGGGAAGGGGCAGTGAGGTCCTGGGCATGCACCAAGAGGTGTGCTGGACTCAGCGGTGGACAGCGGGGAAAGCCTTGGCACCGCAAAGCACAGTGAACTAAAAAACTATCCCAAATGCAAGAAGGGGTGAACATTCCCGATGCTAACAGACTGTGCTGGACGTTCAGCGAGCCAGTTAGCTCAGCTCTACAGTGCTTAGCCTGTAGAGCCTGCTTAGCCTGCTTGCTTCACCCGTGTTCCTGTCCACCCCCTGTTCCCGCCTGCTCCCTGCACTAAGTCTCGCACAGCCCTGCTCCCATGCTTGTCACAGGCAGGAAATATCAAGCCCCTGGTGGTGGAGGAGTAGTGCAAGAGCCTGCAACTGGCAAGATCTAATCTGGATCAAACCCTCCCCCCCCCCCCCCCCATCGACCCTACCTCTTCTGCAATCTGCAATTCCAACAGAGGAGGCTGACAGATGAATGGTAATGATAATACAAACTCAAATGCAAGATTTTTTTATGCAAGGAAGTCAATATAAATAGATTCCACAATGACGTGTTGGTACAGTCCCGATAGCTCTACATGACTTTCCAGTGCAAACAACCCCCGACTACAGTTATGAGTCACCCGGCCACAAGGCCAGGGATACACAGTGCAGATCACAGTGATTTACGCCAGATCGGTGGCTTCAGTCGGCACGCCAGTAACACTAATCCTTCATCTCGAGGTCCTTCTTCTCCTTCACTGCACACAGGATAAAAATAACTGAAAAAATAACCAACAAAATCAAAAACTCGTATTCAATTGAAAACGGTTCCAATCATGCAAGCGGAGGTTGTTTAACACAAATTACACAATCACTCGGACAGGCTCCAAAAAAAAAAAGAATGCATTATAATATCCAAGAGAAGCGAGTCTCTGCAGCAGGCCGCAGTAGCTGGGCCGGGCTGGGCCGGGCTGGGCCGGGCTGCAGAGTGCGACCCGTCCTCCATCTGCCCACCGACAGGGGGCGTCGCCCAGGTGAGGAGGCGCCCTGGCACTACCGCGGTGCCAGGCGGGTGCGGGGCTCTGCAGCGCGGGGGGCGCAATACCACGCACGACCAAATGCAGCAGGGCATGATATATACGCGCTACTATTAATATTAAACAATACGAATAGTTACATGCTTTACTACTAGTGGTAGCAGTATAACGGGAAAGCGCAAAAACAACGCCTCTGTAAACGAGGTTGCATTGCGTAACACAGAGCGGGTGTAGCAACTGTGCTCGAGTCTCACGCCACCACTGCGGCTCGCGTACCGAACAATGTTGCATTCAACAAGATTTTAATTCATTATTATTATTTATTGTATTGTTTTCCTGCGAGTGCATTAGACGTTGAACATGTTTCAGGTCTTACAATCGTTACACGATGTCGACGCTGGAGAAGTTTAAACGCCACATGAAAGATAAATAAAAATGCTTCTTTACACTGGGTACAAAATATAATGCGGAACACAGCGTCAGATCTCGCTGTAACACGGAATACTGGCGCATATAATATCATATTAAAGAAAATTACTGTAATTATAGTTTGCTTTACAAATATTCTGTTAATTGTGACTCGCAGCAACATATTCATACCTGTAGTGTCAGCAGGCGATTCCTCGATAAATTCCTTGTTAAGGTAAGACTGAGTGCGCAGCGTTACCGAGCAGCCTTTAAATAGCACAGCGCGCCCGACACCACCTTAACACAAGCCCCGCCCCGCTGCGCGCATTGGCCGAGCTGCCCCGGCCTGGCCTGTCACTGGCCCAGCCCGCCGCCCTTCAAAATCAAAGCCCAGGCGCTCTCAAGTCGAAGCGTAGGCATTTCGATGAAAGCAACATGATATCGTTCTATTTAATAATAGTTTTAAAACAATATTAGAAAACATTACACAGCGGAGACACTGACAAATAAATGTAACACTTCGAAGTCACAATACCGTTTAGGTCATGTAAAACACCGAGGTCTGCTATGTTATCCAAACCCTGACGAAAGACCGGAAATACGTTTTCAAATGTTACAACGACACCCCCTGGCGGTGAATGCGGGTGTAGTGTTTACAGATTTACATGTGAGAAGCTGTTTAATCGGATTTCAATAGACCCAAATATCAAGACGTTTCAAAACTTAAGAAAACTCGCAAACAATACTTTACTTTTAGCAACAAGAGTTGTCCAACCCATATATATATATATAGTGTACAAAACATTAGGAACACCGATTGTTTCCATTAAATAGTGAATCCAGGTGAAAGCTATGATCTCTTATTGATGTAACCTGTTAAATCCACTTCAATCAGTGTAGACTCTGTATGTGTGCCATTCAGAGGAATAATAGGGAATAAAAAATATGTAATTACCTTTGAATCGGGTATGGTATTAAGGGCCAGGTGTGCTGGTTTCAGTTTGTCAAGAACTGCAGTGCTGCTGGGTTTCTCCCCGTCAATGGTTACCCACATGTATCATGAGAACATGGATCCATCGTGCCACGTGTCAACATTGGTTGGTGCTGGTGGTGTGATTATGTGGGGTGTGTTTTCATGGCACACATTGGGCACTAGATACAAGTGGAGCAATGTTTGAATGCCACAGGATACCTGAACAACAGTGTACATCCCTTCGTGGCAGCAGTGTATCCATCTGCTAATGGATATTTTCAGCAGGATAATGCCCCATGCCACAAGGCTAGGATTGTCCAGTATTGGTTCCACAAACATGACAGAGAATTCAGCTTACTGCAGTGGCCTGCCCAGTAAACAGATCTCAATCCACTTGAGCATCTGTGGGATGAGATGGGATGAGCTATTCAGAGTAGAGATCCTACTACTAGCCAAATCAACACAACAGTGGGAAGCATTTAAGTCAACATCGGCCAGCATGCCTGTGGAATGCTTTTGACACTTTGTAGAGTCCATGCCCCAACAAATTGAGTCTGTTCTGATGGCAAAAGGGGGGTATAACTCAATATTAGGAACATGATCCTAATATTTTCTGCACTCAGTGTGGAGTAGAAGTTAAGGCTCTGGACTCGTAACTGGAAGATTGTGGGTTTAAATCCCGGATTTTCTGATAATGTGTATGCAACATGAAGATGCATGGAAAGATGTATACTTGAATTAACAAGAGTTAAAACACTAAATGAATGGAACAGAGAACAAACAAAAATGTGACATAATTGAAAGAGTGAAAATATTCAAATGATACACTGCAGAAGACCACAGGAAGCTAGTGAATAGATCCCAAGTTTAAATAAATACCTAAGAGATGGAAAATTACAAAACGTTTTGCATGTGTGACATGGAAAAATGAAGCTGTAGATTGAAGCAAGTGGAAAAATCATAGGGATTTATCCAGCAATGGATTGATATAAGTCAATTGTTATTATATATGATTTCTCCCAAATGCTACATGGTGGTGTCTTGCAGGATTCAACCTGCTTTTGTCCATGGGTTGACTGGCTGCTGGGACGCGAGTCTGTACCTCTTGACCCCAGCACGCTCTCTCACATACAGGATCCTTAACCAGCTGCTTCTCCCATGCTGTCGAGGTATAGAAATATAAAGAACAGACACACACAGTCACCCAGACTTCATACAGTTTATTCCCCTTGAGTTATTTAGACTTCAGTGCAGAGAACAGTCAATTATATACATATATATGCTATACACCATGCTACAACTGAAATTCAGAAAGTAACATCATGTTTTTTATTTTTATTATTAAAATTAACGTGAAATACTGCATGTATTACCACAGCAGATTTGTCAGAAATACCCAGTTAAAAAATCATATCAATAAAGTGAATCTTCTTAAAATTTGAAACATTAAAGTGAAAACAGCAAACTGTAATTGTATAAAAAGACTTGTTTCATTGAACATGAAATCCCTGAAGCAGTGCAACACTTAAATGTTAGACAACAGTGCCACCTGCTGAATGTACCACAAAACACCAAGTAAGGTACAGAAAAATAATAGTGAAGAACATAAAACTTTGACTGTTGTCAAGTGTTCATTTTCAAAATAATAATAACAATTAAAATATTATCAGAAATGTACAAAACTGAATACTGGGTGTATTAATGCTATATAACAAATAATACCATAGCACCAATCAGTCTGGTCTGAATGGCCAGCACATATTCCCACACTCAGCAATGTCAGCTGACCCCAGCCCTGCCAGCACAGGATCCATGAAAGACATCCCCTCTCACATAATACTGGTCACCTCTATTATAAAATACCTCCTAAGGCACTAAAAGACGGTGCAGGACTACCACAGTCATACAGCCACAGCCGTGAACTTTAAAACTGTTAAAAACTCATTGTAAACTAAAGTGTGGAGGAGCAACAAAAAACAGAAAAAAAAGTTAAGTTGGTTCAGTGAGTCTCATAGGTGTTAGCGGATGTTGTATATGGATGAAAGAATGGCATTCTGAAGTTTGAACACTGTAGACTATGTCACGGGAAGGTACAGTATAGATCAATAGAGTAATACAGTACTAAATAGTAGGGATAGATGGATAGATGATAGATCGTTATAGATATACACAGATAGATATTTAGGATAGATTAAGTCCTTGTCTGTCTCTTCCATCTGTGTTTGTAATCAGTCAGTCTTCCTGTGCAGCGGTACAGTCAGTGCAATCAATCAGTCTGTCTGTCTGTCTCTTAACATGGAATCATGTTTGTTGAAAGCCTATTGTTTGCCTCCCTGTCTGTCTGTTGTCAGTCGGTTTGCTGTACCATGCAGGCAGTCTGCCTCAGTCCACATTTTCAGTCAGTTATTGAGTCAGTCAGTCTGTCCATCCACCCCTGTGTGTGTGTGTGAGTGCCGGGTGAGACGGTCATAGATGGCGTTGGTGAGGCCCCAGGTCAGGCAGGAGCGCAGCACGACCAGTGAGCCACCACGGTACAGTAGCCCCACCCTGCGCTGCCGGGAGACCCACAACGCGGACAGACAATGCCCAGTGCCGCCCAACTCTGGCCCCACCTGCGCCTGCATGTTGGCGATGAGCACGTTGAGTGGGTACAGCAGTAGGCTCACCACCATGCCGTTCATCGCCCCTGACGCAAAGGAAGAGACGCCCACGGGCACCCCCCTCTGACCCAGCCCGTCCCGGATGGGGTCCTTGAACCCAAAGTATAGGGCGCTGCCCAGGCTGTTGCGAGCCACTATGGGAAGCAGCGCCCTGTAGTACCCGTTTGCCAGGTTGTAGCGGTTGAACTGGTGTAAGATGCTCCGCAGTGTGGGCAGCTGCCGGTCCTTGCGCCCATCCTGCAGTACATTCTGCACCCTCTCGAAGGGTGTGAGCACCAGCGCCTCTAGCGCCCCAGAGCCCAGGCCGGCCAGTGTGCGCAGGGGGAGGCTGTAAGACCCGGGGCTGGCCTGGGCGGGGGTGCAGACCGTTTCTGAGAGCTGTCGCAGAAGGGTGTTGTAGTTGCCAAACAGGAGCGTCCCCTGCACTGTTTTGGCCAGCAGTGGTGGCCCTACCCCCCTGTAGAACTTGCGGAGGCCCTCCCGCTGCAGCTGCCCCACGGCCTCCCACACCAGCACCCCATGCAGCTGCTGCCGGAACACGGTTTTGTACACAGGGAAGGTGGCCAGTGTGGCCAGTAAGCTGGAGGCTGCACCATGCACATAGCTCCAAGCCCAGCTCTTAGGGGGCAGCCGCTCGTCTTCCTGCTCTCCAGAGGCCCTCTTCATCGCCCCCATAGCTGCACCACCCTGCAGGCCAGAGGAATGAGCTGCAGTCAGTAACGAAACACAGAGAAAGAACCATTAAAATATGAATAATATTAATATTTTTCAAAGGATGACTGGAAATTCTCTCTTTATATACAGCAGTTTCTTTTGATATTCATTAGGCTTCCAAGCATGAAGTGTATTGTTTCTGTTTGTATTTTTAGCCCTTCCACCACCAAAACTTCAAACTTTGCATGAAAACTCGGGTAACTTGGCAGTTTAACTATAGGCGTTTTTTTGTATGTTTGTGTTTAATTTAATATTTGATTGGAAAGATGTGGAATTGTCCATTAAACTTCATTCAGCACAGCACTGAAGAAAAACACATGATTTCACACAGCCAACAGACATTAATCAGATGTGAAACTTTATGCACAGAACCACAAAACTGTTATAAAGGTGAGATAAATCAATACATCTTAGCAACTCTTGAAAAACATGAGACATGACGGTTCACATCCCTTTGTGTCCTCATTGGTCCTCTTTGACAGAAGGCAGAGCAATTTCCTCATACACACAGGTTCATAGGTTTTCCTATTGTAATACTTTAGCTAATTACATCTACCTCTCCATGGGTTTTAAACGTATGGGTATTTTCCTAACGTGCAAGCGACAGGATACCACATCAAACTTGCAAACGTGTGTAATACTGTATGTGTATATATTTCAATAGCATTAGCATAATTAAATATTATTTAAAAAAAAACTCAGGAGACAGACTTTGTGATTAATACCCCACAAATGCAAAACCGAAGTGTGAATGTCTTTGTACAGACCTAGGCTTTGCAGGGGCGGGTCTGGGTGGCAGCAGTTATAACGGTACCTGTGCGGCGAGGAGACGTCTCCCTTTGTCCGTCCTTCAGATTCAAGCAGCTGTAGGTGATGATAAAACGTATATATGGTATAATATATAGGCGAATACTAATCCGTTATAAATTAACAGTTTACCATACATAGGCTTGGTAACTGTAAAGGGTTAGATAATACATATAAATATAAATATTTGATGTTTTCGCAATATAGCGACGATTTCAGCGAAATGAACTGCCTATTTTAGATAGTGTCTGCACCTATTTAGCCATAACAGTTTAGCGGAAAGACTGTAATAAAGGCATCAGTGTGCTTTTAAATAATCATTCATTCAGCATCCGCGTTTCCTGCAGCTGCTACCCGCCCCCTCGGGCGACAGTCATTGGAGGATGGCAGCAGGTCGTCGTCACAGAATGACAGCAGGAACGATCAATCAAAAGCTGCGTGCTGGTAAATAAACCAATGGCGGAGCGAGTAGATACTATTTATCATTTCTATTTCTAGATGGGTGTTACTCAGTGCGTTCTGGGTACCGTTACTCGCCATATAATTTCCAGTATAACTTGAAAGAAATCTGGCTTTTTCTGTTCCTGGAAGCAAGCTTAAAGTCCAGCTCAGTAAATGACCATAACCCATCCTTCATGTTAAACCTGCTCCAGCGCAGGCGCATGTGTTTCGCTATAGACGCAGTAATTGACCTCATTAATGCACTTGAGCCGCACATTGCCTGCGCGGTTGATAGTGGCGCTTTCCTATACTCAGTTGGAAATATCGGCAAAACTGCTGCTACGAGGATAAACAATGTAATGAATAGGTAATCCTATCGTTATAGTATTATAGACTACATTATTATCCAGAGACCCCCAATGTGGTGC